>NC_071534.1:11071893-11374924 GCF_026979565.1 Vidua chalybeata | reverse complement strand
GAGCACTGGAACAGGCTGCCCAGAGAAGGGTAGAATTTTCCTCCCTAGAAGTGTTAAAAAATCATCTAGATATGTCACTTGAGGACATGGTTTAATGGCTACGAAAATGGTTGATGCAATTGTAGATGTCTTTTCAATTCTATAATTCTTAATGATTCTATGATTCTATACTTCTCTGATGCCTTTTAGTTGAGGCATTTGGCATCTTAAGATGAGCTCCAGATAAAATACTGGTTTTGTCTAGAGATCCTGTAACTTCTGTTTCTGTCCGTTATAGTTGTTTTCATTTACAATGAATTTATTTCCAAAGAGAATGCATGAGTCAGTCATGACTCAATTCATTACACATTATATCCTTTTTTTCACTTGAAAAAAAGGAAATAAAAGGAACGATTTATTTTCTGATTACAGTTGTCAATGACACTGCAGGTACCCTATTTTCAAGTGATAATCACCTCTCACTGAGAGAGCTGCAGATGCGCCCTAATGATAATTTTATCACAATTAATATTTATCAACATGGAAGTAGGACTTGTTGGATATGCTTATAAGTGTGGCTGTGAAGGTGCAGAGGACTAGTGTGAAGAGAAGAAGTTAGCTCTATGGTTTGATTTAGCAATAGGTGGAGAATACACAAGGTAGAATATTAGTATGACTAGCAACCAACATCACAACTATTATCTTATAAAAATATGTATGTCACGGTATTCTACAAAATAATGGATTAAAGATCACTCTTGGAAGCATATTAATGAGTTCTTATTATTCATGATTTATTTTTTTACATCATCGTTGAAAAAACTCAATCTCTCAGAGAGGTAACTAACTCATTAACAGAAAGATTTTGTTTCTTTCTACTTAACTTTTCCATTGGTCTATTGTAATAAGCATACTTTTGTGATTGTAGCTGTGTTTGGTGGTTTTTGCAAAAACATGTTTTTAAAGTCAGTTATTTCTATTACTTTGTGTCTTTTTCCAATAGTAATAAATATGAAAAATTAATATGAACAGAAAAAAAAAACAATCCAGGACATGCTAAAAAGAACTTATCAAAGAGGAGATGATAGGAATCCGAAGTACAGTCTATTTTTCAGCAATGTTTTACTTATTTTTCCTATTTCTGATATAATTTCAAATAGACCAACCTACCTGAGTAATTGCACAGAATTCCTTTGTTTTTGATTTTGTTTTGGTATATGTAAATATATGTTTAAGCAATTAGAAATTACCTTTTTATTTATGAAAAGGAATCATTCTTTGTATACTGAAAGGCTACTACTTTTGGGGATAACAAAGATTATTTCCACACAGTGTGTCAGAAGAGAAATGAATATTTTGATGGTGACCTGCTATTAATAAATTCTTATTCTGTATTTCCTGTAATACATATGATTTTCTGTTTGCAAGTTTTATATGAAAATTTAGTCAAGTAGTGCTGTTGTGGTAATAGAAATTTAGATAATTTTTAACTGCCTTTATGTTATTTTATACATTATTTATGTAAGAGGTACAGTTAGAACCATTAAGCAAAATGGGAAAATGTCAGGTTAGTGAATATCCATATTTTCATCTTAAAAGAAGTTGTTTTAATAAAGGAAATACTTGCAGGAGTTGTGTAAGCTTTCCTGAGACTAAATGTCTTGTCATATCTGCATGCAGATGATGATAAGGAATCCTTTCTGGTCTTTAGGGGCTCTAGACAAAAATACAGCTCTCTCTGTCTCCCTCATCCCTCTTCCAAGTTTTGGAGTGAGTTCACCTTGGTTCATTTTTGTGATATTCCTATGCAATAGATAAAAGATTTGTGACTTTTTAGCTTTTCCATCACCTCTGTAATATTTGATAACATAAAGAAAATAACATCAAAAAGAAGAAGTAGATTCCTATATAGCAAGTGAGCCACTCTCTTAATAAGATGAGAGAGATCTTGAACTTTCATTCATCCAGAAGAAATCAGCCTGTTCAGTACAACTTTACAGGAATTGTTTTTTTATTTACTTTCCCACAAAATTTATCCACTTTGTTTATTTACATGGTAATGGTGGATAAAAACTGATGTCAAAACTTTGGAAATTTTTTGTTTCTCAGCCAGTCCTAAGAGAAAGAGATAACAAAAGGTTACAACAAAGCATGATACAATATATGATGTAAACTGTGAGTTTCCATGAATAGTCTAAAAGCATAAGATGGAACGATATAGGTTGATTTACTGTACACAGAAATTTACTACTGAAGTGCAACAAGATCTTAAGGCTAGAATGCATCTGAGAAAAGATATGTTTCTAGCAGACCTGGGAGCAGATTTGAAATACTTGCAATCTCTGGGAGGTGGTTCCAAGTCTAAAGATAGGTCTATAAAAGACCATAAAGTTATATGTAATTCAAAAGATGGAAAGAAAGTGGATTACAAGTAGTGAAGGAAGACATCAAGTACAGAAAATATAACCCAGTGAGGGCTTTAAAAAAGAGGTAAGTGTATTCAGTCAATTTAAAATCTATTAATATGTAATGAGATATATTAATTAGTAATAATTAAAAAAAGATATTCGGTATAAAGGTACAATTATATAACCATATAACCATATAAAGGTATAATTAGTAAACATATCCCTTGTTTTCCCACACAATCATTTCAGTTGAAGTAGATTTTTCTCTTTAAACTGTTATAGAGAAGTCTAAGAGTTTAATTTTATAATAAGGTCTTAAAAACAAGCCAAGCTTGCTGGTTTTGATTATTATTTCCAACATTTGTCATAGGCATCAGGTGTTCAGGACTTACTTTACTCTCTATCGGGACAGAGAAGTTTTGGTTACATGTATGGGAAACACATTTTTCCAACACACCGATGTATTTTTAATATTTTGGGTCTATTTATTTTTCGACCATCACGATTAGCCAAACTCAGTTATTTTTTTAGTACTGAATCATGCACAAGATGTGGACCATATCATATGAAATGAGCTTCCTTTGCTTTCTTTTTCCTAATTTATTTTTCTTCTTTCATCAGTAACCTACCTGCAGCTACTTACCTGTCACTATTAATTCATAATTTATAATTTATAAAGGTTCATTAGTGAACTTTCCTATGCAAGCATTACTTTTCTCTTCCTAGTGTTCCTTCTAACATTTTGGCAGGCTTCTGTTCACTGTTCCTTATCTTTTGCTTCAAGACTTAAATTAAAAGGTGTCCCATTCAATTTCCTTCCACTTCAAATGACAATATTATTTAATCATAATTCACTGGTTAATTAATAATTTCAATTAATGTCTCTTGATTCTTTTATTTCTCTATATTGTTGATGTTGTTTGCCTTCAATCCTTAGCTTTGTGGGGGCTAAAATTTAAGATAAATTTTAAACATATACGTACCCATGGCCGTTACTCAGAGGGTAGTTTCTTAAATTGAAAAGTTGTGGGTTTGTACGTTTATTTTTGATCCAAATTCTTCTCTATTTTGGCAAAGAAGAAAATGTAGTCTAATCATATGTCTTCTTCAAAACATGGAAATGTAGGCTTAAGAATTTAAGAAATTATCCTTTAGATTTAAAGATACATTTGCATTAAAAATATGTGTGTAAGAGCAATGGATGACAAGGTGCCAAATAATACTGCTTGAAAATATTCATTAGGAGAATTGTAGCTTCTCAAAATCTTGCAATGCCAAAATATCTTAGATGTGAAGGACACAGAAATTTCATCCAGGAAATGTGGAAGACTTACAGGTGACTATGTATTTTCTTTTAATTTTCCACCTTTTTTGTAGTCAGATAGGGCTTCTATATAGCAAGATGAATTCTTGGACTGCTCTTAGTTCTAGAAATATATGTGTATATATATATAATTGTTTAAATCTACTTTAAAAGTAGAGCTGATCCTAATCTTTATTTCTGTAAAACATATGATTTTTTAACGAATTACATTCTTGTGTCACGTAGATTTCTCATCGACACTTATCTGAGATGACTCATGCAATTTGCAAGTGACAAGATCTGCAAATTGCTTATGCTTACCTATCTTTTTTAGATCTATAGAATATTTTTACATGCCTACATAATCATGTATCTTTTACTAATTTATAAGAAATTATTTTATTCTTCATTTTTTTATCCTTCTTTGCATCCCTACTATTGCCATTCTATCTCAATAATACACTCTTTGTTTTCCTCCCCTTACTTTTCCACATATATGCCACTCCCCTCTTTATTTAATTTATTCCTATGCTTGTTCTACTTTATATCTGACTTCTCATACATCCTGCCCAGTTGCCCCATATTTATCAAAATTCCTGGCTACTTTGCAAAAAAACCTTGCCTTTTATTTTTTTTTTTATTTCAAATTTATTTTCTTTATTCATTTCTTGAATTTGAGATCTTCCAGTCTGCTATCTAAATAAGTACTGTCCATCACAAGTATATATGCAAAAGAGAAATAATTCTGTGGCATTTAGCAGCAAGGTCAAGGCAATGGCTTGTTCATTTGAGCCTGCAGTGTATGCTTTCCTTGAAACTATCCACAAGATTCTGTCTTCCAGTTAGAAATACAGAAGTTTAATTAGCCATTTATCTCCAAGAGAAAAGAGGAGCTGTTTAATTTTCCTTTTGAATATTCAGTAACAGGAGGGCTAGGTTTTGGTTTTTGGGGTTTTTTTAGATAAAACAGTTTGATAGTTTCAGTAATGTCTTGCTTTTCTCAGCTTTACAGAGAATTTTACCTGATTCATTGCCCCTGCTACTCTTGTGCTGCTTCCATAGGAGGATTTGCTGGACCCACAATTTTAAATGATCAAAACACTTTGTTGTTTGAGTTTAAAAAATGATAAAAATTTAATGGCATTCTTTTCTGGAGCCTAAATAAATTTCTGTTAAGAATTCTGGAGTTGGAATAAAATTCTTCCTGAGTATGAACATGACCTTGTAGCTATAATCAAGACAGATTAAACCCCATGCCTTGAACATTCATATGTGGCTTCAAAATCATGACATAGATTCTAATTGTAAAAATTAAATGTAAGCTTACAGATCATAAAGCAACATTTAAATAGAACTCATTATCTGTATGATTGGCAAGTATAATAGCCTCAGTAACAAAATAAGAGAAAGGATATAAAATCCATGGATTCAAACTGCAGTCTCTCTTCTTACATTGTACTTTTTTCTCCTCACTCTAATCTCTGGAAGTGTTTGAAATGTAATATGTAATTAATAAGTGTGTCAAAAGATGCTCTAATTAGAGGCAAGATTTAGTATTCCAGTAGGGTTTCAGCTGAATATGTAACTTTTAATTATGCTTTTATAAAGCTAACTTAACCAACCACATTTCAAATACAGATGGGAAAGTATATATCCATATTAACAAAACACCTTGAAGTAGAATAACATATTACCTGAGTCTGTCAGTATGTTTATTTCTTTTGGAAATAGACAGATTATTTGAGATATTAAGCATTTAAGTAAATACATTAATAGCATTAAAGGCATTAGCTAAACTGCCAACAAAAGTGAAGGCAGAGAAACATAATTCACATGTTCCAAAAGTGCCCTGGAAAGAGTGCTAAACAAGGCTGCTCCTCCTGGCAGAAAATATTCACTAACAGGTGGGTTCAGTAAGCGGCTGCTTTGGCCACTAATGGCACGTGTCAGTTTGAGCTCATTTCTTACATTCTTCCATAGAGGCAGCTTGGCACTATCTATGATATAAAATATCCATATTTTAAAATAACTCATGAGAGAGGAATCCTGTACACAATGTCATGACTTTACACAGTCCTGTTTCTGCAGTCATTAAGATTTGCATTAATAATCAATTTTAATTTAAATTTATAACCCGTCATGTTAATTTGGAATTCTTTGTGCAGGCGGTAACAGCTGCGCTAATGAATTTTGTGTGATACCTTATGAATAAATAATTTTCCTTGCTAGTCGCACTGAAAGAATTAGCTCTATATTACTGACATTTGTTTAAGAGCATATCAAACTAAAACACAGTTTTTTTATAGAATTTAAAAAAGCTGCTGTACTATATAAGATTGATGTAAATGAAATACAAAGGAAATAGTACTATATATGAGTGATATAAATTACATACAGGGCCAAGAGCACATTATAGAGCAAAGAGATGAAATACCAAACAAATATTCTCCATATGAAAAAAAATCTAAAAGATAATAAAAAAAGTGATTCACAACATGATGACATTTTGTCTTGATATGTATTTTGCATAAGAATAGGAGAAAGTTTAGGAAGTCTTTTCATTGCTTATTTGGATAGAAGTTAAACCAATTTTTGCTGCCTAAATAATCTAGGAAACCTTTGAGAATGTGCCTGTAGTAGTTATACCAACTGAAACCAAAGCCATTTTCAAGAACATAAATTTGCAGATTTTATCTTGGACTTATACCTGGGAGAGCGAATGGCATTTCTGAAGTAATTTTATAACACAGTTAATATTTCCAAATTGTAGAGAAGGTAATATTAATGCATTAAGATTTGTTTGGAATGGTAATGGAAGAAGTTAGTTTTCAGTGTTCTCATGATGTGACTTCAAATGTTTTTCTTTTTGTCTTAATGAACCCAAGTGGTTTATTGGTAACTTAACATATTTTTTATTAGTTTACTTACAGCATAATGGTTAGAAAGAAGTTGGGCTTGCTTGCTTACTAATTTATTTACTTTACTTAATTCTACTTGTTTTACATGGTTGATAGATTTGGAGAAAACTAGTACAATAAAAAACTTACACTTCTCTGTGGCGCCCTTTCCTTATCTCTGTAAAGAGAGTTAATGCTTGAAAAAAATCTGGAAGTAGGTGTACTGTGCTTAATCCCAAGAATACTGAAAAACCTTTAAAAACTTTCAGACATTTGAAAATGAGGATGATATTGATTTCCTTACTGCAGTACCTATAATTAAAGTTTTTAGATCTGTCCTTTTTGCTATGCTAAAATGGATCAGTGCAGTCCCAGTCTATACTTTTAGGATATATTAGAGACTGCTTATGCAGTGCTTGACTTGCTGGCAGTTTTCTCCTGAAAACAGCATCAGATATTTTAAGATATCTAAAGTGAATTTTTTTTAAAAATGTGGCCTGCATGCTAAGAAATTACTGAGGGAAGTTGTTAATAGTAGTTTCTCTAAGTTATTAAATATTGTTTTCTTGGTTTGATTACCTTAATACCCTGGTCTGATTAAAATATCAAAAGAAATAAAGATTTGCAAAACTAGAAGAAAAAGTGTGGTGTTTCCCTTATACTCAATAACTCAGAACATAGGTTTCACAAAGGGGAAACTTTTACTCTGCTTTTCCTAACAGGAATCTGCAGCTGTGCCTCTCAAATAAAAGCTATAATGAACATTCTGGGAATAAAAAATAAAGGAAGGAACTACATAGAATTAGCTGTTAAGAACAAGATATTTCAAGTAACTGAACTGACTCAGAAAATTTCTTGTATGGGTAAATATAAAAAAGGAATGAGTGTGGTTTTATCTTCACATTTTTATAAATTAATGTACAGTCTTGGTAGGGGGATGTCTAGGATTTTGGCTTTTAATGGACTTCTGGAGTTTCAGTCCATTTATTGTAGTTCTGATGGAAAATATCCTTTCCACCCGGTTATAGGGAAGTGTGAAATGGAGTCTCTTTTCTGAATGTGAGTAATGATCTGAGCAGGCTAGGGAGAGAATAAAATATAAATATTTTGTATCTGCATTAATCTGTGAAGGCTTCCTCTGAGAATGGAAATTCTTTGATTCTTGTGTGTGTACACTTCTGTCCTCTACCTGTGGCTTGGTCTGTCCTTGAATGTAAGAAAAGAAATCAGGCTTTCCTGATGCAAAAGGACTCCCCTGCCTATTAGATATAAAGAAAAATATAGGCCCTGTGTCAAGCTTGAAAACCCCATAGCTCACAATTCCTGCTGCTTGGATGAATGTGATAGTTAACTGCCCCAAACAAGTCTGCATCAGAAGCTTGAATTACTACAGGAAAAATTAGGAATAAATATTCTATGTTTCCTGAAACAAAACCCGAGGTTCCTCTGAGAACTACCAGATACCAGTTTCTCAATGCTCCCAAGGTTTAGTGGTCTAGAGCAAAAAAAAAAAAAAAAAATCCTCCTTATTTTTGTGAGGAGCTTCCCTGTTACTATTTGACGCTTTCTGAGCTTCTAACTAGGGACTCTCACCCATAAATTTACTTGCTCTTCTACACATGTCCTTTACCTACATTCTCAAAATCTGAAAAATCAAGGGTATTTATGCTATATGCCTTCTGTTCAATAGTAATGAAGATTTCTAGGTATCTAGTATAATTGAACTGTCGTCATATTTCAATATGAACATGAAATAGCTTTTAAGAACACAGTTAATAAATACTGTTGTCACAGTATATACATAACTTAGAATTTTATGTCCAAAGAAAGATGCCATGGAAATCTTTAGTCTTGAAGTAACTTAGGCCTTTGCAGCTCTCCTTCTGTCATTCATAATGCTTGGTGTGTAAATGAGTCTTACTTGGAATATAATCAGAAACATGAAAAATATTCACCTTCATATAAGTTTCAATATTCATGTTCTTCACAATGAAAATATCCTTGTTGCCATGGGTTGGATTTTCAGCAATATATGTTTTTAGATAGAACTAAACATGTCTTCAATGCTGAATTGTCAGAAGTACATAACTTAATAAGGATGAATGGGAGTTGTCTTAGCAGTGTGTGTTTATCTGCTTAGTAACAGCTAATTTTTCATTAAAAGTATCTTTTAAATGGATAGATACCTTTAAATAGGAAAAAATCCCACCTCTACATATTAACTTTTACTGTACATATGAAATATTATTCTAGTTAAAAGTAGAAAATATTACTTAGTTGTCCAGAGCCTTTAATACATAATGCCATCATCCCCAGTAACTACAAGCACACTTTCCCCCATCCCCTCCCTCCCCCTACTTGTTTTTCTAATCAAGGACATGCTTTCACCCCTGAGGCATGTGGGAGTTTAACAATTACTTGCAGCTCTAACACCAAGCAATTTCTTCTGGGACTGCAATCTGTTAGAGTTCAATTTTCTCAGCCATAGCTGAAATGATCAGAATGAATTTGTTCCTTCAGACTGAAACAGAATGAATAAACTAAATGTGATTGAAATTAACTTCTATAGCACTCGTATGAGTGGAGATTTCTTTTGCACATAACCATACTGTCATGTACAAATACAAGTGCTGGAGGTTCAGATAGCTGCTTTCCTTCTTTCCTTCTGCTGCTTTTTATTGCAGATGTGGCTTTTAAACACATAACTTTTACCTACAGAGATCATTAAGAAAACAATTAAGGATGTTAGAAACAAAGTCATTACACAAACAAGTAGGAGAAAATTAGGACATTTTTGTGAAGAGGCAAAACAATATATTTAACAAGAAATTGATCTACAGAAAAAAGCCTAAAACAACCCAACAACAATTCAAAACAAAGACATATGCAAAGCCCCATCAGGATGATATCTCTGCATTTATTTGCAAAATACCCGTAGCCCCGAACACACTTTCAACAGAACTTTTTTTTTTTTTAATTTCATCAAGGTTTACAAACCGTGCAAGAATCTATTTGTCCTAGGAAAATCCAGCCAGCTTTCTGAGCAGACTTGGAGTTGAGACTATGGTTGATATTTAGATTTTTGTTTAATTTGATTTTATTTAAAGTAGTTTAGTGGGTCTAACAAGCTTAATTTGGAAGTGAAATAGAGGAGATATTCACTCTTGCAGTAGCATGTAATGTTTGTTTCCTTCCATTCTTTACAGAACCACATGAGGAAATAAAACTACGTGTGAAGATTTACAAACAAATCAAACTACATCATTAGTTTACTACTTGCTTCTTACTCCTCCTTTGTGCTCAAATGTCACAATTTTCTTGTCTCAGATTTCCTTGTGATTCACATCTGTGGCTGATTCTCTTCATTCTTTGAAGAAGCTGAAAAGTAATTATTCAATTGTTTATATTTAACCAGGTACTGATTTTTCTCACAAACCAGGCACAAATTTAGATAATTAAACCTTCAGAGACTTCTCCATATGCCATTATAAGCTGTTAAAAAACCCTGAAATTATTACTCTTTTGCAATAGGTCTTGAGATTTAAGTCCTGTGAACTATTGGGTTTTCTACACTAGTCCTTTGCAGGGTAAAACACCAAATAGATAAACAATAATCTAAAACTTTCTTGAGTGGGTTACAATATTTCATCTGTGCGAATGTGGTGTGTGTAGGGAGCCAAGTGAGGCACCCATCATCTCACTGTAGCAGCCCTTTGCAAAGGGACCTTGGTCCTAGTTCAGATGGTGCAAGTGAGACTGTCAGGTTGGGTCCTGGATGGTCAGACAGGAAGGTTTCCTCAACACAAGGCTGGGTGGTACTGTAGCAGAAGGGGCTCATGCACTGAATAAATAAGTATAAGTATAAGTAAGTATAAGTAAATATAAATATAAATATAAATATAAATATAAATATAAATATAAATATAAATATATGCAAACACTTCTTGCAAACAATGAACAAATGTTCAAATTGCGCCTTATTTTTAATCTTCTTTATAGTACTGTAAAACATTTGTGGTAGGTGATGAGTTAAACCCTAGATAGTTTTTCTATCTAAGGACCTAAGGTGACATGCACCTAATTCAGTCTGCATTAAAATTCTAATAAAATATAGGGGCTTATATACTACAAGAAAAACTATAAAAAACATTAGCTACTTGTCCTTTTCTGTTATTAAATATGAATTAATTTTGAAGTGATTGGTGTTCAGAGGCTGCCTTTTGTAGCACAGCCAAGCAGAGTATCCTTGGAACACGTGAACTAGAGTAGTGTTAATAATTCTCTCTTACATGTGAAAAATAGACTGAATGACTTTAAAAATGGCTGTGGTAATCAACTGTAGTAGGACTTCATGAATTCTATTCAGCACTCCTTACTTATATATATAAGTCCAAATCCCTGAAATTTTCAAAATAAAACAAACATGTTTGGAATGCAGAAAACCAACATGACTTTAAATGGCAAAAATTACAGATCTGTCACTAACTATATGTTTGTCACTTAAAATTGGAGCAGTGATGGTGTTAATAGATATGTGAAAATATTCTATCATAACTCAGGACCCTATCTTCTAGATGCTGCCAATATGCTTTTAAGGTAGCTGAGCAGCTATGACACTTTGTTCATGGTGTGTGCTCATATTTTGGTTTCTCGGTGTGCTTTTAATAATACTCTGTGTGTGATATTTCTTGTGCATATGATGGGTTTCTCTTTAAGATATCCATGTGGACAACACACAACAGAGCTTTTCTGCTCTCCCTCTCCTCCTCTCTGCTCTGCTAGAATAAAGTTCTTTTCTGACAAGTCCTTAAAATGTGTTTCTGTAACCCACAAGAAGTCACATACTGTGGCAAGGAAAATGAGATTCAGAAGAGATAGGAAAAGGAAAGAGGGAAAGGCTAAGGTACAAGCTCAGAGCTTTTTCTTCTTTGAAAACTACTCACACACATACAGAGTAAAAAAAGTAGGATTTTCAGATTCATTCAAATTAGTAACTAAATTCCTGGAAAGTTTGCATGGATTAGCAATGAAATTAGGACCTTTATACTACAAAGTATATTTTATTTTTTCAAAATCAAAATTTCTGCTGTTGATCCTTGCACGTTTCCCATGGCATGCAGTGTTCAACAGTATTAAACCCAGAATTTCGGGGGTGATCAAAAAACTGCATGCCTTATGTATTTAAAAAAAATGACTACTAGCTGCTTGATATTTATATTTTCTGTTTTTACATTGAAAAAAAAAAAAAGACAAAACACAGCTCAAGTATTTTGAAATGTTTGGATCAACTGCAGGTTTCAAAAGGATCTTTGTAATAATTTCCTAAATGTTCTTTAAGTTCTAGAAGTGTGAATGAATCACAGATACATATGTGTAAATTTGCAGAAACATAGACCATCTGCTCCACTGTTCATAGTGACCTAACATGCCAACAGTTATAACAATTCAATATACTGACACAAAAGTAAAAGGTTAAAAACATAGAAAAAATTAACATAAAACTAAGCCAAAAGTCAAAGAACTGAAGTGTTAGCAGAAAGCCAGGTTATTAATAATAACAATTAATAAATACAAATAGAAATGCAAAGAGAAGGAATTTTTAATTGCATATGTACACGTGCAGGGAGTCTGGAGAATATAAGAATTATAGTTGTGAATGTGGAATTTAAAATTAATTGGTATCCCTAAAATTTTCTTGAAAAATTGCATGACTGGATAGTTAAATTAATGGATTTTAATTAAGGTAGTGAGAAGGTGATGTATACAAGTTAGAAAATGGAAATTGGGGTTTACTGTTTATTCCTTTCAATAAAGTTAAAAAGGCAAGGTGTTTCCTATGACTATAAAATCTCACCTGTGTACACATGTTCCTATTTCCTGTTCTTTTTCATTATACACAGCAAAACCTTGTATGTTAACAGTGGCACTGGATTTAGACATTTATATAAGACCATGAATGGAGATAAACAGTACCCAAGAATTTGAGACTCCCAAGTCTTCCTGTGTTAGTGTCCATAAAGTGTAGAATCGCAGAGAAAATCAACAGAAATGGAGCAAAAATAAACTAACTGTTTAAAGAGGGAGAGAAATAACATGCTTGATACCAAAGCTGAGTAAGATACTGATGTGAACAAGCAAACATTAGCAGGTTAAAGAAGGGGGAAAAAAGGGGGAACAACGAACAGATGTTTAAAAGAATTCATTCTGATTAATACAGATCTGAGAAGTATAATTTCATCAACTTTCATTTTTTATTAATAAAAACTTGCTAAAAGTTTGATTAAAGAAATTTATTTAAGTTGCTTTAAGACACTGGAATTCACATGGTAAAGCATCTAAAAAGCAAAATCATATTAAACCCATAATTTGGAGACCATCTGATACATCTTAAAATGTTTTTCTGGGTAGTAGCTGGTGGATGTGTTTCTATATTATTTCTACAGAAATAACTGATAACTTTCATGGTATTCATCTAGTTTTTACCTCTTTGTTGATAAAGGAACACAGAAGTGTCACTGATGAAATTTGAATGTGGGATGAGGACTGGGATAGGAGTAGGCAATTTAACATGACAGTTATCAGAATTGCTAAGCAGACAGAATTAATACAGGAAAGAAGTGCATCGCTGCATCCTAGCGTAAGCTGACTGGTGTAGAAATTAAGAAATCTAAGGATGCACAAAATACAGGCATCTTCATCTTAGAAGTCTATAACTTCTATTTCAATAGTGGGAAAAGGAAGAATGTAAACAGTCAAATTTAGATTTCATGTCAAGCATTTAGTTAATCAAAAAAAACATAGAAATGCTTAGCAGACAAGCCAAAAGTGGAGAGAAAATTAATTCATACCAGATAAGTTTAGAATTAATGTCATATTAAAAGCAATTTTTAAATTAAATTAAAATGGATATGTGACTTATTCAGAGAATATCTGTTAACCAGCAACTCAGTGTCTTACTACTAATTGCAAGAGCATTGCAGTGTCAAGAAATGCAAAGTTATCTATGATTTGGTGGGTAGAGAACTCAGTAAAAAAATGTTCTTTTGACCCTAAAATCCAAAAACTTTCTGTCCTTTTGGCTATATGGTATAAATTGGTAGATTGAAAGTAACCATTTGCAGAGTGGCCAGATTTTCCCTGAGGAAGGTTTTCTCTTTTAAGGCATTCCCCTGCCCAGGGTGCCATGAGGAGTGCTGTTCCCACAGAGGCATGAGTCATTTCCTTCCTGTGGGCCTCAGCCTACTGAGGAGTGTAGAAGGCAAGGCAATATCATTGCCAGTGACCTGTTTTGAGTCAGGCTTTACTAAGATTGGAAGTACTAAATAGGCATTTCCTACACTATAGATCCATAAATTGTTCTTCAGTTTCTCTTAATAAAATAATCATGGGCGAACACTTTCAGTTGTTAATACAATTTGCTGGCATGTACCAGGCATGAAGTATAGCTACATAAGAATTTATTGTTTCTTCTTTTCTTTGAACTTGTAAAACCTAAATACTACTTCTTAGAATTATTTTATTGCCAAAAATCACTATATCTTATTGGACGTGTTTGGTTTGAATACCAGGAGTCTCTTTTAACTAGATGTCTCAATAAATGAAAATGTGTGATTTTTGCTCATTGAAGTCTTTTGAATTGCCTGGGTTATTTTACTTAGAAATGTAAAATGTATTCTTTAAATTTAAAGAAGTCAGACAGGAAAATTTATTATTATAATTGTTTTTATTATTGATAAAATTATTTTTAATAATGCTACTTTCATCTCTAGCTTTTGCAGAGAGGGGTGCATTAATTTAAGATTTCTTGTGGGATGAAAGAATTTGATCAGTTATTCATGTCTAATATTCTGTAACAAGAGCTAAGTGAAAACTTATGAAAGCTAAAGAAATTCTGGCTTTATCTAATCAGTACAAATGTCTTATATTAATTAACTCATTTTAATAAAGTAAGTCTTTTAGATTTTAGTTATAGATTCTCTTTGCATGGAAAAAAATGACAAGAATGTATCTCTGCCCTAGCAAAATGCATTTTATAAGCTTAAATTAAATGTACCTTGCTTAATCAAATCCAATGACAAATCACTATTAATCCGCTAATGTTATTAATATGACTTGCTATTGTTAAATTGCAAATTTCACTTCTGTTGCCAGATATTCTAAAGAAACAAAGATAGCAATTAATAAAATAACACCCTTGTCACTCTTGCAAGAGGCAGAACATACCTGATGTTTCTGGTAGGGACAGAAACAGAGCTTTGCTTTAGACAGAGCTCTGCTTTCTGCAATTACTCCTGGTTTCTAACATTCCATGTTTTTCTTATACTGACAGACAGTTTTTTAATGAAAAAGAAGACGTAAACAGAAGTATGTGCTTTGGCAGCAGACCAAGTGTCACTCTGAGATTCCAAAGTACCCTGAATTTTCATACAAATTAAGTGTTAAAGTGAGTTGCCTGAATTTTTTCAGCTGCTTAACCAAATAATGACCTTCTTTAACTTCTTTTTTTTTTATCTTCTCTAGACAGATCTCTAATGTAAGCAAAGTATTCTGTAATTAAAACTGCTTTCAGAAAACAAACACTTTGACAAATAGGGGGAAAAAAAGAGTCCATATTCTTACCTCTGTTCACACATATACAGTCTAGAGAATATTTCAGTTTTGGAGCACATGGAATGCCAGCATTATGGAAAGATAATCAGAATTATACCTAAAATTTTCATTAAAAAATCATAGAATTATGATGGTTGTCATTTCAAAGAAATTAATTTTGATGTTACCAAAGTAAGCCTGTCCAGTAATCAGCTTTCTCTGTTTTCAAAAGATCACAGCAGTGAAAGTCCTGTAGCTGCTGAGGGAGGCTTCCTAGCTTCTTCAGACATCATCTTTTCTTGGATATGAGCAACTGTGCGTTATTTTTCTCGGCCCCGGTAGGCTCCCAAGCTCCCAGCTTGGGCACCTCGGCTTCTCGTTGGGGTCGGGGCTTGCCGCTGCTTCCGGGGTGGGCTGGCCACATTTTGCCATCGGCGCGAGGGAAGAAATGAAGAGGCAGGGAGTTCGTCCAAATCCATTCGCGTGGCGGCTGGATGCTTTATTGGCCACGAGAGCCGAGATGGAGAAGTTGCAGCCCGCTCCCAACCTCACGTTGACGAATCTGGCAGCGAGGCTGGGGAGCTGCGGAAGGATATAGGGGGAGGGATAGGGAAGGATGGGAGCCCTCCTACCCAATGAATACAGATGCCGTGGCGGTGACATGTGCCACAGTGACCAGCAGGAACACGGCGGGGGCGGACACAGGGCTTCGGGGCCAGTGGGACCGCAGGAATGGGGTGACGGGCACGGAAGCCTCAGGAGTTGGCAGGGAGTGGTTACAAGAGTGACAGGGGGAAACTCCAATGGCAGGCAGCCTGGAGCTAGCTACTGTGGGGGAGGAAAACACGGGGGATGCATGAGGATGCACAGAACCGGCAAACTAACAAAGATCAGAACTCCTAATCTGAGCCCAAAGCAAGGATGCAACAGATATGGATCTCTCAATTTAGAATTGAAGGTGGCCACTAAATCCAATTAGTAGATTAAGAGGAAACTCCTTTAAAACTCCAATTGTAGCTTCACAGTACCTTACAATTCAGATGTATCATCTGTAGTGTTTGTTGGGTTTTGTCTGGGTTTTTTTTTCCTTGGTGTTCGGGATTTTTTTTTGTTTGTTTGTTTGTCTGTTTTATTTCAGATTATATAGTTTCATCTTCAGTCCCATTTGCCTGTTTTCCTCTGAAGCAGTCATTCCCAGGAGATATGATTTCACTTTCTCCCATAATTCAGGATTTTCAGAACTTCTTAGCTGGAGTTTCAGTGTGATTATATGAATAGTATTTCATCTGACTGAAGATCTGCCAGCATGAGATGAACAACCATTGTTTATCCCATGATTGTTTTAGAAACCTTTTTGATAATTTCTCTCTATATATATATATGAAGAAAAAGGGATAGCAGAGAAGAAAACAAAGTAGAACTTTTAACTAGATTTGCATTCTGGACGTGCAAGTGTTGCTAAAAGTGAGAAAAAAAATTTAGGTGCAAACCGTGATTTTTCCAACATATCATAAGCAGCAGTTAAATATTGTCTTTAATTATTCAATATGCACTTGAAATGTGCGACAGTTTAATTCCAGATCATTTTAGTAATGAACATATGCCTGAAAATAAATTAGATTAGTGCCTTTAAGCTAAATTTGAAATTGACGGTTTTTAGTTGCCTGGAGGGTAAAATTATACTAATAAAAATTATAGGTATATCTATATAGTTATATTAACGCTATTAACGCTTATGTCTGCTTCTGAGAGGACAGTCTTGATTTCCACCAAGTGAAAATACATATTTCTAACATCAAATAGGAAGAAAAATGTCTCACCTAATTATACATTTGATATGTAATTAAACAGCAGTAAAATCTGAATGAAATTCTATTTTTATATACTCTGCTTGTATAAAATGATATTAAATATTGCTGGCATTTATCACAAATTCCCCTAAAATCACTGTCGTGTTTAGGGTCCAACTATAGGATGATATTGCTATTGTTCCATGGTTACTAATTTTGTTTTTAGAAGATGTTTGAGAAATGAGAGAAAATGAAACTTACATTTTCATACTCTTACTCTGCATGTCATTCCAATTGTTAGATGAAAATTCATCTAAAAGGAAAATGTGTTATTAAGAGAATGCTTCAATATGATAAACTTAACTGACCTTAGCAAAGGACTAATATAAGTGTGAATAAAAACATTAAGTCTGAAGGAAACTTAGAATTCAGGCAGAGACTGATTGAGATACTCCCAAAGTGTGTTTATGTGGACAGCAGTAAAAATGTCAGAAAAAAAATTGGATGTGTAGAAATAGACATGTCAAAATCTTAGCTAAAGTAAGGAGGATTGTTCTACTGTGGAAATTGAGGGAGGAGGTGAAAGGCCTGTTTTTTGTTTAAAAAAAATAACAAAGAAACCCCAGAGTTACCCTTAACTGTTGGGTTTATATCTAAATATAAGCAGTGGTGAAAGTCGCTGACTGGGCAGAACTCTAAATGTAAACAAAATTTAAATAAATTCAGTTTTACTTAACAACTACCCAGTGAGTTGTTGCTTGTGAGCATTTCCATTTATGTGGAAAAAGAGTTTATTAAATTCATATCTAAAAGGTAGCTGTAAAATGACTAACAAAGTACTTATAGAACATAGAGCTTTTTCATTCCTTTTAGCACAGCTGTAAAAATTCACCTCTTCTAAAGAATGAGTACAGGGAGCAAGCAATGCTTTTTTCCATTTCCACCTAAAGGTTGTAAAATAAAATACTAGTGTGGTTAACACTATTTTTTTTCTCTTTTCTCTGCTCTCCTGCAGCATAATTGGAGCGAAAGGGCATTGATGAGAACAAACTAGAATTTAACACATAGGAGGGAGAACCTTTCAGAACTTCACTGAACTGCTTCTTCAGTAGCCTTGTATTTTAAGTCAGGTCTCCTACTACATATAAAATTAAATCATATGAAAGTCAAGATTTTAGTATTTTTTTTCTCTAATTGGCTAGCAAAATAACTATTCTTATGGTAAACCACTACAGAACTAAATCCCTGAGACTGGCTCAGCTGATTACAGCATGGTGCTAAAAACACCAGGGTTGTGGGTTCAATCCCTGTACAGGCCATTCACTTTAGGGTTGGACTTGATGATTGTTTAGGGCCCCCTCCAACTGACAACATTCTGTATGTACATTGTTTAGGTACTGATACAACAATTTTGGTTGCATTTAGCGTAATTCCTATGAAAAGATTTCCCTGTTTTCATTTACTGGAAGGTTCACTGTCTTCTCTGACAACCAATGCAAACATACATATATTTATGTACTTTCTAATTAATTTTCTTTAAAAATATGTAATAAAAAAAGGTAAGGGTTATGATAAAGATGAGATATTATGAAAAAATACTATGGAGTCTGCATTTATTAATGCTTGGTTGATGAATCTTTGTCTACTTTAAGATTTTTTTTTTCTTCTCAGTGGCTTCATAGAGTCGGAAAAGTTCATGCTGATCATGTAACCTCATTTCTTGCATAATGAGACAAAGACCCTGTTATTGTGACATGTTTTTGAATTATCCAACAAAATCTTGATCTAAAAACTTCCAGTCAGTAAGAATTTAGCTCAGCCTTAGTAAATTGTTCTAAAGAAAAACGGCCTTCTATTGTCTATAAAAACTTACTTTTAGTTGCAGTATATGTAGGTTTACTCCAATTTGATGCTTTATCATAACCTCATATGCCAGACTGGGAGCTCCCTATTGGGAAATTTCTGTTCCCTAGAGAGGTATTTAAAGACTGCATGAAATTGCTCCTGATACACTGAGTTGACCGAGTTCCTTGAAACTGGACTGAAATAATAAATATATATATATATTCAATTTTTCTTGCTTCTTATAAATGTGTTTTTGAATACTCATCAGTATTTTGCTGAGTTTTTTGCAGTTTTTTTTACAGTCTGGACAGGCATACTGGGTGCAATAATCATGTCACTGGTAAGAAAGTAGCTTCATGCAATGGGTTGACTATGGCTGGACATCAGGCACTTACCAAATCTGTCCCTCCCCTCCTCTGCTGGGGAGGGGAGAGAAAATAAACCAAAGGCTCCTGGGGCACAGCTCCCCTCCACAGTCTTCACCATGGGCTACAGGGGAATCCCTGCTGTGGCTCCTCTGGCACATTCTGCCCCTCCTTCTTCGCTGATCTTGGTGCCTGCAGGGTGTGTCTCCCACCTGTTCTCACTCATGTCTCTGCCTGCTAATGCCTTAGGATTTTTTAACCCTTTCTAAAATCTGTTATCCCTGAGGCACTACCACTGTCACTGATGGGTGTGGCCAGAGGTGAGTCCATAAATAGTAATTTTAAAGTAATATTCATTGCATCTCATTAACTTAATACAAGTTGGATGGGATCCCTTATAGGTAAGAAATTACTGATTTTAATTTAGCAGTCAATTTTTGTCTTTCAGCTGGAATGAAGTAATTCAGAAGAAATGTATTCTATTGCAAGCTAGCAAATACTTATTTGTTTCTTTTGTATTTACTAATTATTGAAAGCATTCAGAGGGGTTTTTAGTGCTGAAGGCATCTTGTCCATCATTTCACCCTTCACTCACTCTGAAGTCCTACAAGCCATGTCACATTTTTTCTTATCCTATACAGAAGCACCTGAAGTGTGTAATCACGTTCCCTGCTGTTCTTAGGGGTTTGTAGCTCATAGTACACAAAGATCATGAACAGTTTATTTTATGTAGATTTTTTTCACTAAGGAAGATAAACTGTGTTCTTTGAACTGTAGCATGTATTCAATACACCAGATATAAAAGATAATTTAGTTGTCATAATTAGTAGCTGATGATTATTCTACAGCATTGCATGCACATAACTTTTTAAAGGAGTGGTAGAAGCCAAAAGCTGAAACATTTGAATATGTTTCTGTTTAGAGTGACACCAGGAGCCATCCTAGTCCAGTAACTTATGCTGAAAGTTAAAAGCTAAATAACAGATCTAGTTGCTTCATTTTTTTTTATAAATTCACTCCAAAGAAATAAACATCTAAACCAATTCTGAAAGTGGTTATCGGTAGCCAGCAATAGCACTCATGTCTCTGCTCCAGTAAGTTACTTCTTTCATTTTTACCCTGCAGAATTAGGTTGCACATGAAAAATAGTAATTTATAAGGGTTTGGGTTTTTTTTAAGATAGATTATGCTCAGTGAAAACTTTATTTTTGATGGCTTGACTCTCCAAAGGAAGCATTTACCACAAGCAGGAATTCCATGGACTGTGCAGGAGCATTAGATGAACTGATATCACTCTTTTCCAATAAACCACTTTTCTCTTTGTCTCATCCAGCACTCTATAACTACTGATTTCTTGTCTGATTGGATGTTAGCCACCTCAGCAGCTGTGTATCCTTGAATAGAGGAAAACATCCACAGTAAGCTCAAAGGAAAAACAGGTGTCTGTTCTAATGAAGATCAATTTACCTCAGGATTAAGACTATGAAAAACAACACCAAGTTCACCTTCCTCCAGTCAAGACCTCTGGAAATATAATAGACCTTTCATCTGACAGGGAAAGGCTTGAGGAAAACAAAAGGTTTGCTTTGCAGACAGAAAGTGTTGTCTCTTTACAAGCTGAAACTAGCATTACACATTACACAAACATTGTACATCATGACAGCTTTATTTTAAACACAAAGGTTTACAAAAAAATAAAAAATAGGTGTTAGGCAAGCTTTTCTTTTGGGAAGATAATGCATTTGCTACTACTTCTCTGGAAATCAAAATTAAAAACCCATGAACAAACAAGCAATAAATTTACTCATTTTTTCTTCTATTTGGTAAAAAATCGTTTCCTAGGACAAGAGTAAAGAGGGCTTTATATAATTCAGCTGCAGAAATTTCTGATAGATTTAAATCACTTTGGTTCTGGAGACTTTTATTGTAGATGTAAAACTTTCTATAAAGGCAAGTAGATGCTGTAATTTTTCCCTTTACAAGGTTTTGTAATATACAAGCTGGTCAGACTGTGTAATATATTAATACTGGTTGCCTTTATAGGCTTTATATTTTCACTGCCTTATTTGACATTTCACTGTATTGAAGAGAGAATTATTTGCTTAAAATGTAACTCTTCTCACTTTTCACTCAATATGGCCTCTTAACTGAGTTTTAATTTTCTGACCCTTAAACCCACAAACTAAATAGAAAATGTAGCTAATGTTTTAAAGGAAAACATCAAAACCTGAATCAGTTCCTAATATTATACTTCTCAAAATCCCCTAAATGCCCATTGCTTCTTATAACTCCCTTAGGAAAATACTAGCAATCACTGAAAATAATTTTAAGGAGTTCTCCCATAGATAGTAGAAACTTACAGTGATATTAAATCAGGCTTGTTATTCCAAGTGTCATTAAAGTCTGCAGGCTTTACTGGCATTTGAACTTTTTTTGGAATCAAGTCTAACAGGGATTTTGTTTGAGCTAAGAGGAAAGTCTCAGAGCAGTGTCTGGTATTAGAAATTCACTCAGTTGTAAGGTTGTCAGGCACTAAGAGACAGGCCATAATTCCATTGAAGTATCAATTTGTATTTGTCTGTGAGTAGTTCTACACAGCCTGATAGGTTTGAGTCTTGTCTAAGTGGTACTTGTAGGTTTTTTTGCTCCAAAGCTGACAAAGATTGTTATCAATTTAAAAATAGCTTGAAATATTGCAAAACATATTCATGAAAGTCCTACAAATGCAGTTATGCTACCTTTCCTGTTTTAGTAAATCCCTTTTGCTACCAAAATGCATATTCTCTTGGATTACTAAAAAGTCAATCTCTGTCTCTTTTTTCCTAAATGTAAAGTGTAATCACTTAGTATTTGCTACAGTGTTAGTTCTTGGTGTTGGGAAATTCTTGCCTTTGTCATTGTTGAAAAGGTAACTGAAAAATATGATTTTCAACACATCTGTGTACAGAATTTTAAAATACAATACACAGGAAGCATATTTTAAAGTTTAAAGCTCAAAAGCATAGTTTAATTAAAATTTTGTCCTCAGATATAGCTCTTATCAAAGCCTGCCTTTTTCAATTTTCCAGTCTGATGACTGAGGAGCAGATGAGTAAATCTTGTGACACTGACTTAAAATATTTTTGGTTTTTAATATATTTCAACAGCTTGTGTCCTTTGTTCTCTTTTAATATCTTGGAGATCTTCCTCTATAAATCCTGATGAATCTGTGAAAGACTCACAGGGGTCTGATTTTTGTGACTTGAGTACTTTTACCAGCATTAAGAGTCCAAAGAATTGCTCAGCTTCTTGCAGAAACTACTGAATAATGTAGAAGAGAGGTTGAGTAAATAAAAACAATACCCAAATACACTCTGGGTTACTTATTTTTTCAGTGGTGATTCTAAGTAATTCTGTGGCAATATGAGCATAGCTTTTCTTGGTACCCTTCAGATTTCATAATTTACACCCTATGAAGTTCTACAGAGAGTGTAGGAAAATAAACTAAATTATTTCTTTTACCTTCTCCATTAAGCTTTCCTTGCTATGGTTGTTCCATGGTATCTACATGGCAAAGTGCTGAGGGATCTATGATGAAGATACCTTAAAGTATGGTTTGTTGGGTGTTGGGTTTTTTCCCCCTAATTTTCAGGAAATGGACCAATTTTCTTTTCTTGAAGATTTCACTTTTGTGACCAGTCAATCAATGAATGATGAGGATTCAAAAATCTGTCAGTCTGTGTGGTGACTGACCACCACTTTATTCCCAAGTCACTAAGAAACAATGTAGATGATGAATCAAACTTTTTATTTTCTTTTTACTTTGTTTTTTCACCACGGATTGTGGTGAAAACACAGATGAGAACACAAATGCTCAAAATAATCCCAACATCATTCCCAGGACTGCTGTGATTTTTTCTAAATCATGCTAGTACATTTGGACTGCTGTTTCAGTAGTTTCATGCAACAAAAACAATATGAAAGAAATTTAAGGCAATTTAAGACTACATTTTAGGCAATTCTGTAATAAGGGGAGCGTTTGTGTACATGTGTCTATTTTTAAATGCTTTTGGGAAACTGCAGACTGCACTGCTCTTTTTTTATCTCTGGATCCTGCTGTAGCATGTGTTGATGAGTGAACATGTGAACCCAAACCAAGAGTACATTGCTGAAAATTCTTTCCTGATGTAGAGCTTCAAAACTTTGGAACTATGTTTCTGATTTTAGTTTTATTAATAACTTGTACACCCTCAATTTAGGAGTGCTAAGATTTTTTACAGAAAGCCAGGGTTTAATAAACTATGAGAACTACTGAAATTTTGATATGGATTTTACAAAAGCATTAAGGATCAATTTATTTGAAGTTCAGATATGATATGACTCATTTTTTTCACTGTGAATTCATGACTGACTTTCATTAAAACACCAAAGAGACACAACATCTAGAAAGTCAACACACAAAAGAGAAATATCCATAAAAGATGTCACCTGCAGTTACTGTCAGTAACTTTGGGTTTATGAAACTTCACAGCTTTGAAATTATTCTAAACACAGCAACAAGAGGTTTCCATTAATAGTACTTTTGTCAGAAAGAATTTGCCTATAGATGACAAGAATTTGATGAAAAATCAAAATTTTTTTCTAGTTTTCCTGATCTTTTAAAACACAACTCTCTTTATATATTGCTTTTATGTGTATATTCTTTTATATATAAAAGGTTAAGATGAATGTATATAATTACACTTTGCTAAAACCTGTAATTGTTTTATATTTTGTCACTTAACAACCCTATGGATGTTAATATGTTGAAGAACGTATTTTTTTCTTTTATTATTTTTTCTGCTTTACCTATTCTTGGAGTAGTTTAAAATGTGAAATGTTTCCAGCAACATGAAAACCAGAAATATGCAGTGGAGCTACGTCTTGATTGTTGCATCCCGGGTTTGGGTTCAGATTAGGGGTTCTGATATTTGTTAGTTAGCCAGTTCTGTGTACCCCTTTGTACACCCCTGCCCCCCACCCCGTGGTGGTCTGCTCCTGGTCTCTTACCATTGGAGCATCACCATGCCACTCCTGTAACCACTCCCCTGTCCACTCCAGAGAGTTCTGTGTCTGTTACCCTGCTCCCGCAACCCCGTTCGTCCCGGAGCCCTGTGTCCGCCCTTGTCGTGTCCCCGTTGGTTACCCCGGTCCACGTCACTCCCCCTTTGTCTGTCCCCATTGGGCGAGGGGGGCTTCCGCCCCCCTCAGCCCGCCCCCTATAAAATCCCGCACGCCCCCGGTCCCAGCGCCATTTTGTCCACGCGGCACTAGGGAGCGAGTCACGCTTCTCCACCACAGCTCCCCACGGCAAATAAAAGCTCTCCAGCTCGCCACATGGACAGAGTGGACATTCCTTCCCTCTTTATCTCGCCCCTCGTGCCGGCAACAGAACGTGGCCAGCCCCGCCCTGGTGTGCGGAACACAGCAGCGCCCGGGATGAGCGGCTTCCCAGTCCTGCCGAGAAGCAGCACCTTTGCTGGACTCTCCAGAGCTGCCCGGGACCAGGGAAAACAATGCAAAGCCGCACTTGATTTAAAAAAAAAAATACCTGTAAAATTAGGTTATTACCTTGTATATTTATGGAGATTTGAAATACAAGAATTTATCCTTGTCTACTATGTAATTTGTAGTAACACTAGGAAGACTTGTGATATCATTCAGAGCATGAAATTCAGTGTTCTTCCAAAGACTTTCAGATTTGTTTGGATTTCTAATAAATAGAAAATTCTGCCTCTCATATAATTTATGACATGAAGACATGAGCAAACAAGTGTGCCATGTAATGAAAACTTCTCTATTATTCAAATAATTATTGCAACTTATCTGAGAATTAAGATACAAACACTCTGTCCTTTAATAACTTGATAGTCTTTTTAGTTTTCCCAGAAATATCACCAAATCTGGTTTTGTTTTGGTATCATTATTTTTCGTCATGTCACATTTTCTCTAATTTCACATCTCACAGCCTGTGAATGTCTTTTCTTTTTAGTTATTGTTTTGGTAAATAGTCTGTGATCTGTAATTGATGTTTACAAAAATAATTGCTTAAGGTTTTGTTTATTTGTTTCATTACACTGCAATATAGATTTCTAGGATAATGGAAATTTTTCAGCATGCTATTTCAGCAACATATTTTCATTATATGCCAATGTTTATGCATAAAGCATCCTGTTTACTTGTTGTTGGATGACAGGCAGCTTGTCAAGTATGCATGACTGACTTTCTTCTAAGAATATTTCGAATTCTTTATATGAAGATCTTTATATGACTAGATCTCCTCAACTAACTCAGTGAGGGGAAAAGAACACCTTACTGAATATTTATAGTTTTGATGGCCTAAGTATTTCTTTATGGAATTTTTTTTCCTTTTTTTTCTTTTTTTCTGCTCTTTAAGTCGGTAGGTCCTTTTTATATATTAATAGTGTATTGCTAATATTAAGCTTTTATTTAATTCTTGGAAAAGAGGATTTAGACCTTGGAGAGATAATGATTCAGAGATTAAAAACCCTGAAGCATCTAACTCAAGGTGTTTTCCAGGACTTAATAATAGTCAAATTATTTTGATGCAAAAAGTGTTGTGTTAATGCAACACTTGAATGTAATGTATTCAAATGTATCAGGTTATTGTAGTTATTTCTCTGTTGTTTTCCTTGCCTTAATCTGTGCTGCATTAGGGATAGGACCATGAAACATCTAAAAACACCATCACTAACTGTAGATCTTTATGAAAAGCTATCTGACACTCTGAATGAATTGTAACAAAGCTTACTGCAGACTTACTAAGCTCAGTTCCTCAGCAATCATGGGGCACAAAGGAAGCCTGATTTAGCTGGCTAAATTAATTCTGTTTGTGAGGTGCTTTGTTTATACTCCTCTGCTGGTACCTTTATATATATCATATATGCTGGTACATATATGACCTCTTGATCTGGTCATATATGTCTCTTTGTGTTGAATGTACTGGCATCAAAGCAAAAATTAAACTGTTGAAGTTGACTGTGAGTATAACAGTTCTATTTTAATAATGTTCACTGTAACAAATGCAAATAATTAAAGAACAGGAAACTCACACTATATTGCCAGCCTTCAGGATTGTCTTTCATCAGCAAGCCCTTGGCAAGGAAGGGATCTTGGTTTTGTTTTTCTTCTGCAGTGAAGAGTCATAATGTAAGAACCTTGTTGAATCTTATGCCCAGTTCTAAGGCCCTTACAGAGTTATCACAGTTTTAGAATGCAAGATCTCATATTTTGCTGGTGAGGATCTACTTACAAAACTGGTTATGTTGTATAGTAAATGTTGGAACACTAATGCATTGAAGGATTCTTATTTATTATCAGTTCATTCCTTTACTGTTGTGGGTAATTTTTTCCTAAATATGTTAAACCCTATTTTACTATTTCATTAATAAATTTAGTATTCCTTTTCACTAAAAGATTCTCACATGTTCTTCCAAGGCAAATTTTTAAAATTTCAAAGCACTTCATGTATACCAAAAGAAAATATTTTCTATGTGCATAATTTTTGTTTCCTGTTTTGATTTGCATCTTCATATGATATTTTAACACAAGGTATTCATCTATACCTATCTCTAGCTAATCAACAGTGTGGATCCAGATAAATGTTTTACTTTTGCTGACTGGCACTTAGTTTGGTGAAAGATATGTAAACATTTCTAATGCAACACGGACAACCAATTAACAAAGAGGTGACCTTTTTCTTTCATTATACGATTGTCATTCGGTAGTGCATTTAATGAGCATCCAGAATTCCTGAGAGCCTCTACTAGAAATGTATTGTCATCTCTGATGAACATGCAGGTGGCTGAAGTAGAATTTTTGGTAAATGTATACCTTTATCAGCCTTGCTCTCTGGGACCCATTAGGAAAGCTTTAACATTGTGAATCATCTAGGCATCCTGAGATGTTTAAATACAATGAAATAAAAATGGCACTGAGCTCCAAACTTAAATTAGGGCCATATTTTGCATATAAAAGTGATAAGATATAAAGGTCATTTAGGCACTCTAATGTGTTATAACTACAGCATTTTTATTTGGGGGTTTCAGAGAGCTCTTATTTTTATGAACCATGCTGACATTTTCATACACTTGGCATAGTCCATGTGAAGAATAGACAGATTGGTGTTTTGATGCACAAATATCTATCTGCAAGATTTTTTGGGTTACAATGTGATAGGAAGAGCATAGCTTGTAAAGAATTCAAAGGAGGATTTTTGCCAATTTTTGTTTGTATGAAAACTGAATGTATTCTCTCAGGATCAGAGAGAACTGCATGTAGGAGGGGGTTGATGCTCAAAATCTTATGACAGTTGCAGCAACAATAGTGACATAACTTTCACAATGGTGAAGATATGGGTTGACTATAAATATTTAACAGAAGTTAAATATCTTGTATAAAAACTTTTCATGAAACACAAGAATATCTCCAAGTGAAGGATAGTAGATAAAGCTGACCTGTAACAGAGTCGGGAAAGCAAGTGTATAAAAAGTAACATGGTAGGGGTCAGTGGACAAGCAGCAAATCAATAAAGTGCTCCTGCAGTCTCTCACCTTTACAGAAGAGTTTTGAGGGAGAAAAATAAGGAAGAAACTGAAAGGAGAATGATAAAAGACAAGTGATACACATCTTTCCTTAGAGGCCTGACATTAATGAGCCTGTAATGGGGGCTTGTTAGACTAAGTTATCTTTTGCTGAAAGATGTAAAGTTAAGCAGTTATGCTAATAAGAAAAGGAGTAGCAGGACAGATTAAAAAGAGAAGAGTCAAAAGTAAAATATGGAACTCTGCAATGCTAGTCAGTTTACATGCAGTTTGGGCATTAAAAAGGTATAATTTAGGATTCTAGGACCTTGATATGTTTCAGCTGTGTAGTTTGAAAACGAAGTTATCTCCTAAAAGATGATGTATTTCTTCTACAAACATTGCCCCCAAAAATATTGGTTATATATGAGCACACACATTCACATAAACTCATGTGAAATATTTATGGTTTTTTTGTACTGAATATAAAAGGTTAAGATGCTGTTTTCTTTTTAAAAGAGGTTGCCTGTTGACTGCCTATTAACGTACTTGAGAAACTCTTATACTGGATATTTGTTTTGGCTCTCGAGACAAGCATGACAGCATAAATCAAACAAATCACTTCACTGATGTATATTATAGAATACATTTTACTAAATATTAAAGTACTCTTTAAAGGGTGTTGCAGGTGGTTGGAGGAAAAGGGTTTTGGGTTTTTTAAAATATTTTTCAGTTTGACTAGTTTTACGAAAAGTATGGTCTATCTTTGTTCCTACATAGTTGCTATCTGCAAAACAACATACAAACCTCATTAGCGGAAGTTTAAACTAAAGTGTAGCAGTTTAGGATGTGGTTTGATTTGGTTAGGTTTCATCTTTGAAGAGTTTCACTCAAAATGATTTGCAGAGTCCTTAAATTCAGGATAGCATTTTGACAGGCCACTCTTCCTAGATCACTGGATGCCTTGCCACAAATTGAGGACGTTCCCTGTAGGCAATGGAATCCTGGTCATGGTGTGCAATAATTGCCTCCTAGCATAACCCTCTGGATTACAGTTTGGGTGCATTGACCATGTTACAGAACATCTGAGATTGGCATAAAATCACAGAAGAGCTGAGACTGGCATTGATCTCTGGGCATCTTCTAGTCTAACCCCACTGCTCATATCAGTGTCAGTGAGAATAGGTTCTTCAGGGCTTCAAATAACAGGTTTCCAATATCTCCAAGGATAGAGAAACCACAGGCTAAACTCTCTCGGTAACCTGGTCCAGCATTTGACCACTCTTACAGTTAAGTCACTTCTTATACTTAAAGGGAATTCAGTTTGTGTCTAATGCTTCTTGTCCTGCTGCTGGGTGCTACTGAGAAGAGTATGACTCTGTTCTACACCCTCCCATCACGTGTTCATATTGAAATGCCTGCTTTTGCAACTTGGGCTGGCACCAATGTATACAGAAGGAAGAATGATAACAATTTTAGTGGTTCTTACTGCAGAGCTATATACTTTAATCTGGAAAATCTGTTGTTTTTGGCAAAAAAATCTAGAAGAAAGAGCAACTGGAAAAACCTAAGATATTTTTCATCATGGGAAGTATGAGAAGAAAATTCTTCACTTAATTTGGACCAAAATCAAATAACTGAAAAGAAAGACCTTAATACCTGCACGTGGCTCATAATCTTTACTGGTACTTTATGTGCCCTGCCCAGACCAATCCCATTTATATATTTTCTCCCCTTTGATGCATAATTCTGCCTATAACTTTATTAGAATAGTTAACAGTGTAATTTAAGCACAGCTGAAAATTGTACAAGCATTTCAATAAAATCGTTAGTTAGGGGAAACTTATTGGAAAAATGCACTCATGCACTGAATGGAAAATATGGAATGAGATTTGTAAATGGAATAAGAGACAACTGAGTTGTTTTTATAACTGTTATTTAGTTCTTGGTTTTTCTTTTCTGATCAGTAGGATTGCAATCTCTATCATTTTGTTTCTAATATATTCATTCATTAATTTTGGCTTGTTGCTTAAGACCATGATAAGATTTGTAGCTGTATTTGCAAAGCAGCCAGGCTAATTCAGATCTTAGCCACATTTTGTATTTGAATGCTGATCAGCATGTTGTTATCTTTTTATTTTATTGCTCTCCTTTACATTTAATTTTATTGGATGTCCCAAAACTATTGTGAACTCCTAGCATTTAGGAGGTTTTGATTTGGCACTGAAAGCATGTATGTTTACAGAATAGAATTTATAATAGAATACATTTATTTACATATTTAAATGAATATTTATCAGGGTTTTTTTCAAACTTGGAATATGCTCACTGGAATAACTTTGGGTCAGTATAATAACTGTACCATATGTCTCTAGATTTTTGAACCAGGTGGCTGGCAATCATGTCTCCAGATGAGCAGTGGTTTAGTGACAGCAACAAAAAATCCTCTTGTTCTGTGCACGCATTGCCTTGAAAAATCCCTGTTTTCTACTTTAATTTTTGTTTATTTCTGAATGCTGTTTTAGTATCAAAAATTCTGTTGTTTGATGATAATTCACTATTGGATAACTAGAATTTCTTTCGTATGTGACTGAAAGACAGGTGTTGCTAAGCAAAGAACACCTATATTAGCATTAGCTTCTCTGCAGTGTTGGTTAAATTACTAGTATTGTACATCTCTTGCAAGAGCACTTGGCCTAGTAGGTGCTATATCATGTATTTGCTAAATTTATATGTTTCTCCATTGTCAGAATAAACCTATTTCTATAAACCGTATTTCCTACCTATTTTGTAGAAAGAAAGGTTTTTCATGTCAATTTATCAGTCTGTACTTCACATATATGATTTCTTTCATTCCAATTTATATTTTCTTTCCTTAGACTCATAGAAATTCTTATAGACAGTTGATAGAGTTGGCCTAACATATTCAAAGAGTTTTCCTCAATGTATTGTCTGACTTTATATGTACTAATACTTCCCTCACCATATTCCACTACAAAGGAAGTGGTAAGGCAGTTTTCAGTGTTTTTTGATTTGTTTATTGGTTATAACTTTCAAATTACTTCAAGATATTACTGTGTGCCCTTTTCTGTTTTTTGCATATATAATAAGTATTGTGTATAATGTGAATTTTTAATCCATATGTTTTCTTAAGTGTCTTTAAAAAAAAGCTTACATCCTTTCACTGGAAGTTTCATGCTAAAACCAGCAAAATGCTCTAAGTCAAAGTATGTAAAGTTGTTTATATCCCTCAGAGCTTAAGTTCAAGTGACACAGAGACACTTTACCTAAGTTGGCCTGTTGCTATTTTTTGCACAGACATACAGAGAGAGATGTTCTTTAAGAACATGGAGAGTTCAGGTTTTAATGCAACTTCATCCAGAAAAAGATCATAGTTTTGTTTTGCTCACAAATCTTGAACTTAAATATAATCTCTTGTTTCAGAGGGGAAATTTTTCTTTTATAGATAAAATTGAATTAGTACTGGAACAGGTATAAGCTGGTTTTTTTTTAGAAACTCCCATACTGTTTTTGTTTTGAATTTGTCTTCACTTTTGACCACTTCTCTTTTCTTTTCTGTACTTTAACCAAAGAAAGACAAAACCCTAACACCATGATTGGCTTACTAATACATAATGTTTCTCATATTACCTGGTGATCTTTCTCTGTGCTGTATACTTTGGGAAGAAATGTGTAGCTGCTTATATTATTTGATACTCTTACATGAGCCTATGTCTGTTATTTCCAAGGATATTTTCTACACAAAATGTCATGTTCAGAACTAATGGGTGAGTGACTTTTGGACAAATTTGACCTGTTCTGTGGACATAAAAATAGTAAGGTACTATTAAAAAAAAAAAAATTAGCTCAGGAGATCAGGAGGAACACCTTATGTAACTTTTGTCACAGAAGAAATAAAAGTCTTAAGTTCTTTGTCTCTTCCACAAGTCCAGGAAGCTGACAGAGAAAGTCTCAGGGATTTTATGCATGTTTAAGCACGAAACAAACAATTGAATTTTGCACATATTCTACTAATGTGTCGCAGTAATAAATGCTTGCTTTTGATACACATAATCTTGACAATCATTCATTTTGCCTTGTCTTCTGGGATTCTGTTCTATATTAGGTAAGTAACTTTATATTCCCCACAATCTGAGAGAGTATAAGAAGGGGCTAAGCACAAGCATACTCAAACAAGAATGGTTCTTGTTAATTTATCAGGTTTTCAGGAGTGCTTGCTATATCTCTTCTCTGAGACAGAATATCAAATACACAGGTTGAGCAAAGGACATAACAGAAGAACTGAAAGCAAACAAATAATGTATGTTGCTTTATTACCTGTATAGTGAGATTTCTGAAAGTGCTCCTGTCTGTTGTGTGCATTGTATCAATTGTTAGCTCCAACATGGAATACAAGCTTTTAAGTTCTCCACCAAAATTCTTCCTCTTGCCTCCTAAGAGAACTTGTGAGAACCCAAATTCAAAGTACCTGCGAAACTCTGAATTTATGAATCATCTCTTACTTGTCTTTTACAAGCTTTGAGACATTTTTCTTAAAGGTTTCTCTTGTTCTGCATAACAAAAATCTTAACTAGACTTTAAATACCAACCTAGAGCACCTGTCACAGAGAACAGGATAGATTGATTATAGTACTAAAACCTTCAGTAAATTTTGTTGCATCACTTATCTATATTTTAGTTTCTGTTTATTTTAGTTTTTTTTCATTGCTTGGATGATGAATTTTCATCTCATCAAAGGATGTATCTAAGTGCAATGTAAAGGGATATTTCCTCCAAAAATTATATTTACAGAAATAATCTCGTTATATATTTAGAAGTACACTTTTATAGCTAAATTAAAGATTTTCAGCATAAAAAATTCCCAAAAGGAAAACTAAACTAGATGTATCCCATCACTGGGGGTAGCAGGCTGAATTATAATATTTTAGCTAAATATTTTTGTTATAGAAAATAAATGCATTTCTGCCTGAATTGCATGCCATCTTATGGAATGATATTTTTTTTGTGCATTATGCGCCATCTTTCAATAGAAATAGTTTCCAAATCCTGCAATTTAGAAAACATTTCTTAAAGAGAAAATGGTGGTGCTTCACGGCTTCTGTATGGCAGTACTTATGGTATGCTTGCATGACATATTTAACTTAAGCAATCTTTTTTTAGTGGAAAGGCAACTACTGATAGATGAAAAGCACTTAAGGGCAGCTTAATTCATAACGTTGATTACTTTGTGACTCCACAATCCAAGTCCTTCCCTACAATACATCACAAGTATTTCTTTGTCCACAAAACCCATCTCAAATTTCATTTCTATTTCTAAAAACAAACTCAAATTTGGCAATTTGCCAAGAAATAGCCAGAGTGTTTTTGAAGGTCTCTTCCAACCCAAACCATTCATAATTCAGAATACTAATTCTGTCATTCTAAATGGACTGTGTGTTAGTGCAGTTCCACTAGACCACTGAAACACTTCATCACATAGATGAGAAGCAATAAATAATATACACCCACTGTTCTTCTCTACTCTAGTTTGAAAAAAGGCTCATTCCAATTTTGCCTTGCACTTTTGCATATGGAAATGTCAGTGCTCCACTGGGACTATGAGACTATACATATGAATTCTCCCAGAACAGTCACCACATGTAAGGAATGTAAATTCTGTGGTTCTGTCCCTAGAATATCCATTTATCTCTGGAAAGTTTTTCTCCTCAAGAATTACACAGTGTGTGGACCAACCCATGACAGCACCAGGTAAGGAATGTTATCCTAAAAAAGTTTAACTATTTTGTACACAATATGATGATTTTGTAAAGTGAGAAGAAAAAAAGAAGGAGGAAGAAAAGGTATTCTGAAATATTTACATGGATTTCTTTTTTCTCTGCAGATTCTTTTAAGTGAAGCAGCTATAGCTTGGATTTCATTGTGTGACCTTAAAACTTAGTGTCAAGACCTTCAGATAGCTACTAGATTTGGCAAGGTTGAAAGGTAAGTGAAATATTTAATGCTAAATATTTAATGTTAAAGCAAATCACTATAAGAAAACAGAAACCTCAGTATTTAGTAGGCACTGTTATTAATATTATGTGTTGTGTGAATGACATCCACAGTGTGAAGGGCTCTTTGCAATCTCTTTCAAAATTTATTGCTTTGTTAAATTTCTCATGCTAGTTTTTAAGTTAAAAAGTAAACACCTACATGAAGGAAATAAGGAAGTGGAATTGCAAGCATATTGTCCTCTATATAACTTGGTATCATTAAAGCAAGAATTCAGGTTTTCAAATCAAAATGTGACATGAGGGCAAATGAAAAAGGGTATAAAAACTGTGATGTACATAGTAGACAAACGTAATTATCTTTTCATGTTTTTGTTTGTTTGGGGATTCTAGTTAGGTTTTATTTTTCTAAAGCAGAAAAAAATTGGCCAAGCTTAATCAAGTGGAATGGAAAGAGTTAATTAAGCACACAACAAAGCCATCTTGTGAAGTCTTGGACATTTATGTGATGCTGAATCTTTTGTGAAATAAGATTCAGTAAAAGCAGTGTCATCAAGAATACCTATTTTGCTATTTTACTAGTCAGATTAGAGAAAGCATATCTATTTAATCAATCCTTTACATTAAACAGAATATGTAAAATGCTCACTTAAAAAATTAATTTAAATCAAGGGGAATTAAATGAATGCTATATAAATCAGCATTTCTTTTATCTCTAAGAGAGACATTTTTCATCCTTTACATATTTGTGGGTCAGATATTGCCTCAAGGATAAAGAAAGTTATGAATAATTTACGAATCACCATTTTTGCTTCTGATGAGAGCAGTATGACATGCTTTCAGGGCTAGCTACATGCAACATATTCCAGGGAATATTGCTTATTAAAAGGAGGCTTTTCTCCTGTATTGGGGTCCCCAGTCCAGGAACAATATGGACCTTTTAGAGAGGGTGCAGAGGAGGGCCACAAAAATAATGCAGGTCAGGAACACCTGACATGTGAAGACAGGCTAAGAGAGTCTGGAAAAAGACTGGAAAAGACTTAAGAGTATCACATTTTAATATATATATATTTAATATATAAAGGGACAGTTATAAGAAAGATGGGGAAAGACTTTTAACCAGCTCTTCCACTGACAGGACAAGGGGCAATGATTTTCATTGAAAGAGTGAAAGTTTACATTTGAGATACTGAAAAAATGTTTTGTAATGAGAGTCGTGGGACACTGAAGCAGATTGCCCAGAGGAGTTGTAGATGCTCTATCCCTGGAAGTGTTCAAGGTCAAGATGGAGCTTTAAGCAATGTGATCTAGTGAAAGGTGTCTCTGCCCATGGCAGGTAGGTTTACTAGAAGGTCTCATAAGGTTCCTTCCAACACAAACCACTCTATAATTCTATTGTGTGCCTGGAAAGAGAGTTTATACTTGGAATTTTAGGGAATATGACATAAAAAGTTTTTGTCTGAATCTCATAAGCAGAGTAAAAATAATCATAATGAAACACTAAAGCCTAGAATAATAAAAGGACTAATTGTATGTTCATATTATTGTCAATAAATTGATAATGGGGAAAAGAGTCTAGAGAAAAAAAATATCCCTTCTGTATCAAACTATTAGGAAATTCTAATGACAGGTCTAATACAATGATGTTAGTTTTTCCAACCAGATTACTGTAAATTAATTGTTGCACTATGTCTGTATATCTTTTTGAAATACATGCTACAAACTCCTGTCAAAACTGAGCCCAGAAGCTAATAAGACTTTTATGTCATTACATTAATGATCCAGAAAAATAGAATGAGTTAATATGTGGAAAATAATTTACAGGTTTGAGAAAAGGTAAGGAACACTGTGACAATGCGTTATGCAACACAACACTTAGGAACCAAGCATACTTTTAGGATTAATGGGTATCATCAGTGATTCCACCTCTAGTGCTTGTGGCCAAATTACCAATACAGGACATTTCTTAATGCAGTGATGGCAACAAATTTCTGCTCTGTATTACTTCTCAAAAAAATTTCCTTTATATTATTAGTACCTCATTCTTCAGATAACATTGTTAGAAAATACATTCTTAATATCGATAATTTTTTTCTTTAATTAAGTCTCTATTAGCAATGCTAACTATGCTAACATACAGTTTTTTTTAGTTCATTGAATTTCACTGACATTTGACTTAAATTTTTTTTATGAATTAAAAAAGTATTATTATTTATAATACATTAATTAATTATAATTCAATAGAGAAAAAAATTTCTTTAAATAATTGTCACTATAAGAATATTTTAGTAATATCTGTTTGGTACTTATTTGTCAAGAATGTGAGATATACAAGTCTTTATTTTCTATAGCTTCAAACCATTCAGTGTTCTTAATGTCTGACTACACGTGGTCTGCTTTATCTGTCTGATGGTATTACATTGCACTGCATTTTGCAGAAAATAAACTGTTTCTAATGTAACCATAAAATCATCTTCTTTTGCTGAGCACAGAAGTTAAATCCTTAACAAAGAGGATCTGACATATGAAATCACTTCTTGGTTTCTATTTTGATGAGGTTTTATATAGTTGCTAATAAAATCATTGACACCTATATGCATGTAGTATTGTATACATAAGAGAGGAAGATATAGAAAGTAAAAATGTGCAAGATATTTTACTTGATTGACTATAAACTCTGATGCATTCCAGGAGATGAAAATAATGTTTCTTGATGTGTTTCAGGAATAAATCTTTTATATCTGATTAAAATGCAGATGAGCATAACAAACTATTCTAATTTGTAAGGGTTGATCTCCTGATGCAATCTTCTTCCATCTGCTTCAGGTGTAGGGTTTGCAGAGAATTTGCTACAACTACTGAAGGCAATTTGGGTGCAAATGCAATCCTCAACTTAAAACTCTCTATGCAAATGTAAACTCCTTTATAATACTTTTGATGATATCTGCTATTTAAAAAAAAATCTGCAACTTTATAATAAAGTCATTGTTCATGATGAGAAATTATGAAAGTGCTATGGAAAATTTGCATGAGAACACATGGAAATTCTGAGATCAGGATCTAATCTCATATTTCAAATCTTAAAGTACTAGTAATGCTAATTTGGTTATTTTTAGTTCTTTGGTTGTTTACTTAATATCCAAGGAGATATAAAACAAGCCAGAAGTCAATGTAATTGTCTTAAAGACTTTTATTTCTGTGTTTTGAAGATTAGATTTTATTAACTGTTTGCTAGGGTCTTTTATTAAAGAATTGCATTGCAAGAATTATTTAGAGAAGGGAAATTATCCCAAAATCGCTCATCTCAAACATCTCTTTGGTTGTAAGAACTCAGAGTAATTTTTAGATACTTTATCACATTAAAAATAACCAATAAATGTGAACTTTACCACATCTACACTTAGAAATTAGTAGAGGGACACAAATTTCTTGGAGTAATGGTCACTAGATACAAGAGACTAGGAAGTGAAGAACTGTGTTCTTCAAATGTGTCAGAGAAAAGGAAAGGTTGCCAAATGGTAATTTTCTATTTAACAGATGTTGCATAAAAAGATGTTGCAATATTACTTTAAAAATATTCTAATTTTTTGTATTTGGTAGGAAGAATAACAAACCTGCCCTTTCAGTAAAATATTGTACACAGCTTCTGCAAAACAAATAGTCTGCTTTGAAAGGTGGCAAGGAATGCAGGATCAGCAATGATTTGACATTGAGAAATTAAGCTGAGTTATTTAGTGGCAGGAAAAGGCATTCAATGAGAAGAAAAAAAATATGTATAATACTTCGCTTGCTAAGAACAGTAATACTCTGTAAAATGGTTGCCTGTCAACAGGAGCTTTCTTTAAAACTTTTTTAATTGAAAAAAGTAATTGAATATTCAGTTCACTTTCAGTTGATTTTTTGATAGGCTGTGTGTCATCATATGGCAAAGTAATTTTTCAAAAATGTCATCTTTTAAAGGATATTTGCATAAGTAAAAATCTGCAAAATTTTTTTTTTCTCTATGATACTTGGAGTTATATGGCCATGCTTATGTCCTGAGCAAGAACTCTTCTTGCTAGAGGACTACACCCTTGAACACTAGAATGACATATCTTGGACTGCTGGAGTGAAGAGATAAGTAACATGGAACAACTGACAGTAGAAAAAGACAGTAACAGAAACATTCTTAAGGGTGAAAGAAATTAAAGATTAAGTGATCATAAAAACTTGGGGTTTAGAGTGTATTTCTTAGGGGGCATGTGTATTTTTATTACAAATAGTAACTAAAAGCTAATATCTCTTCAAGAGGAGAGAACATCATCTATGTGAAAGAAAAAAACCCACAAAGATTGAGAAAGCAAATTGTGATAATTCAGAAATGAAGGGAATAGCATAGCTTTATTAATTTCTATGACTATGTAGAAAGAGCCTGACCTTCCTGGCCTGTAACTATTACATATGAATGAAAATTGGCAGTGGTTGTACAATTAGGTTAATTGCTGATACTGTGATGGAAGTTGCAAAGAAAGGGTGAAATGTAATGGGTAAATTGCAACTACATAATTTCTGATATATTAGAAAGGCTTTGACCTAAATCAGGCTAAGTTTACCAAACTCTGAATATGGTAGAATAACTGCCAGCATAATTGTCTAATGGCAATTTTTTCAGCTTTCTAGTCTCAGCAAGAAATATTTTCTCTTCAGTTTGCATCTTCATAACTGTCATAAATGTGGTATCCAGCTCTAATATCTTTTAATATCTTTGTCACTTTTTAGTTTTAAAATTCTGTGGCTCTTACTATTGGCTTTGTGCTCTCTGATTCTATAAAACAAACTGGAACTCTGGGGAACTTTCTGTTTCCAAAATAATTGTGTGGAACTGTAGGAATAAAGAAGAAATGAAGAAGTTAAAGCTCCTCCTAGAAAAAAAGACATCTTGTAATCATAAGGTGCTTTTTGCCTGCTGAGGAGATGAGAGCTTTTCTGGTGGTACATTGGAGAGTTTTCAAAATATACAAGAAAAAAAGATTCTTTTTTCTTTCTTAACAAAGAAAATATCCCTTAAAAAGGATAAAATATTTTTGAAAGTTCTCTTGTTTTTCTATTGTCTTAATCAGTGATAGCAGTTACAGATTAAATAGCTCTAAAAGAAATAACATACTAATTGTTTTAAAATGCTTATTTTTCCCCTTTGATGTCATATACAATTTCCATTAATATCAAGTATAAAATCAAGTCATGCAAATATATATATATATATGTATATATATATTTTCAGAGAGAGATAAGACCCCCCAAAATTACCTGATTGGATAGTGGTGACATAACTGACGAAATCTCAACATGTCAGTCATATCAGTCCCTTTTCCTTACTTCCTTTTTTATACTCAGCTGAATATTACTTCTAGCTCTGTTGCTCCATAAAGTGCTCATCTGATCCCTTCACAAATTAATTCTGCCTAGAAAGCCTAGATCATACCATAGGGAAAAAAAGAAATAAAAATTTCCTGCATACTCAGATCTCAGAGGGGTCACTCTAATGACAGAATTGAGGAGGCAGCACTGCATGGCAGGAGTGGGGGAGGAAGAGGAATGGGAAAGATGTGGGAATTGCTCCTTTTGCAACAACCATTAGGACCAAACATATTTAACACTGGAGTGTTAAATTCATTTTTTTGTGAGGGGGTTTGGGGTTTTTTGGTTGGTTTGTTTGGATAATTTTTGTTGGTTTTTTGTGATTTTTTGTTGATTTTTTCTCAACTCTTTGTTAAATAAATATATTTTGTTTCAATGCAAGATTAAGCGACCTTTAGCTTTCCTGAAATTCCATTCTAATATACAAAAAACAGCCTACATTTTCAGAGTTTTATATCATGACTATTGTTTAATCATGATTGACTTTACAAAAAAAAAAGTAATAATGTATTTCATTTTTTCCTAGTAATTATTACATCTATTCATGTGCTATGGAAATGGACTACTGGTTCATAACAGCAAATATTCACTAAGTCACTAATTATATACCTTACTAGAATCTTCTGTCTCAGACAATACTGTACTACTGTGTTGTCAACTTGAATTCTTACTGAAAATCTAAAAAAATTTGGTTTTATATAATTTATATAATTTTATTATTTCTATCAGTTGCCTTCATTATTATTTCTATTTTATCAAGATATATCAATGAAAATGGAATCTGGGAAGTGGAGGAAATATTAATTGTGAAGGAATCTGGGAAGTGGAAGAGATATTGATCAATAATCAATTGTGCAAGTAAATAAGAAATTCAGATGTTAACATCTCTGTAGATGTATGTTTCTCTAAATAATTAAAACAAAGATCACCACCACACCATCATCATTATCACCCCTTGTCTACAATGATTTCAAAGTTCTTGAAAGGTTGGCACTGGGGAAGTTCTCATTGCTATTTTAATTTAAATAGAAATTACTTATTCAATAAAATATTACTATTGCTAATTTTATCTTTATAATTTATTTTCTTTATATTATGCTTTCTCATTTCAATTTGCCAAAGTTCTTCCTCGATTGTTTTAATTTCTGAAATCTATTTATGCCTAGCAGTGAAAAGGACAAAAATATTTTATGAAAAGAAATAGATCATTATGATCTGCATATATTTTTAATAGTTGATAAAACTATAAACTATTCTCACTTAAGTAGTGACTTTTAATAAGTAGATGTTATAGCACTAGTTAGAACTCCAGCAGAAAAGCAGCATTAAGTTTTTCAGAATTTTTATATTAATATATGCATGGGATTTTCAGTCTACTTTCCTTGCTGGGAGAAATTTTCTTTTGAAGTCATTGAACTTCATTTAGAAATGTCATCTTGTATTTTACACAATGAGGCTTAGCAAAGTGACATAAAAATGGGCCTTCCAAATGACCTCAAATCACAAGCTGCAGAAATTTAATTTTGATTAGAGCATGGAATAAAACTTGCAAACCAGGAAGAAAGACAAAGAAACCCAACCAATCAAACCAAACCAAACCAAACCAAACCAAACCAAACCAAATCACCATCCAACCAAATCAAACCATGACCAAAACAGCAAAAAAGTGTGTGAAAAGTTGAGCTCCAGAACCCAGAATACCTGTATGCTGACAAAAGTCTAACGACTGGCTGGGCTTGGTGCATTGGGATTGATAAATTGTCTTAAAGCTAAAGGTGGCAATTTTCAGATGTATTGTACTGGTTACTAACTAGTAACTGTTGAAGAGCTGGCTAGTACCCATCCAGCTATAAAGGAGACCATACATTTAATAACCCGTGAATCGTTCTAAGATTACAAGAAGATTTTGTCTGCCAGGTTTTGTATGTCTCTGTAGCAGTTTTAACGAGAAGACCTACTTTGAGTGTTTTTTTTTTTTTTTTAAATAAGAGCAACCTCACATTTTGAATCTTTTTAATCCATACATTAGTTATTTTTCTAATAATGTCAGTTACAAAGAAGGATATTTTTTCCTCATTAGCCTATAACACATTTGAAAACTATTTTATCTCCTCACATGCTCTAGAACATGCTAGCTGACCTCCATTGTTTTAAATTTTCTGTAAATATTTCTTATTCCATTATACAAGTATTTCATTAAGATACTGAACAGATCTAGAACCACCACAAATTCTGCTTGACATATCATTCATTTCCAAAAGGTTCTTACCAAAGTGGGTTATGCCAGCAAACTATACCCAACTATAGTATTCTTATACCAGTAATATGTCCAGAGATCTTGCCCCATTCCTGGAAGTGTTCAAGGGCTGGATGGGGCTTTGAGCAACATGCTCTAGTGGGTGGCATCTCTGACCATGGCAGGGGCTGTGGAAGTAGATGAAAGTTTCAGTATTGGAACCCAGATCATTCAATGGTTATATAAATACCCCCATGTTTAATTTAATTATGCTATTTTCTACCACCTTCTTACCAATGGGTTTTCTGTAAATGAGCTTTGTCATGTACAATTAGAGCTCTGGAACCTATGGTGCAGCAGTCTTCATGTGGCTGCTCGGAGAAGAAAGGAAAATTATCTTGCTTGACTCTTAGGGTAGTCATAAAGTCTTAAAAAGAAATGGGTAAGTTCTGGTGTACATTTAAAATGTGTCCCATCCATTTAGAATAAAAATAAGCATGTCATTTAGTAGTTCTCTATTGCTAATTACCAATGAGGTACAGAAACTTTGGGATGGGAAAACTCAAGTATTTGTTTCTATTGATTTCTTTTTTTTTTTTTTTACTATAATTTTTACACTTCTAATTCAATCTTGCCTCACAGAAACTGATAGATTAACCCAGTTAATGAAGTTATTAATTGGTAAATTGGTTAAAGGCTTTTATCCAAATTAATTATTTCTTCTAAAATAATCTGAGTTCTTAGTTATAGAACATACAAAAAGCCTCAAAGTTTTTCCATGATAAATAGATTGATGTTGTAAAGAAAGGAAATATTTGATGAAAGGAGTAAATTACTATGTATTCAGATATTGAGAAGATAATAAATTATGCATTTCTCAATTTTATATGATAATTATTATTAAATAATGCCTCTTTCTCTAAAACATATTCTAATTTTCAAAGGCGAAGTTTATATTCTTTTTTTTTTTGAGATGGAACAGTATTTATTTTTTCTGCTTCCATGTAGTTGTATATATTTATGAAAATAATGCTGGTATTCAATATGCTGAAGAAATCTTATTTTCAAAAGGCACTCTATGAGACTTGTTCAAGCAAAAGCTAATTTTCAAATAATCTTTAAGACTGCATTATAAAGAGTTTGTCTTTCTGAAATTGTAGGATAATTTAAAAAATATGGAATTATGATGACTAATCTTTTATCATTCAGAGTATTAAATAATGAACATTTTATTCTCCATTACCTTACAATTTAGAGCACTCTTTCTTTCTTCTCCCTTCTTCACATGAAAGAAGACCATTTACTAAGGCTTCAACTTCAGCCAGCTTTAACAGAGAACACAACTTAATATTTTAATAGATGAAATACAGTGCTTTAAATTGAGGGATCACTTAAAAAATTCCAAAACTTTTAAACTTGTATGAGCTTAGAAACCAACAAAAGCAAAATGTTTGGATTATATACTAAAAAGGAGAATCTTATTTCAGATTCTTACACTTTCACAAATAAGGTCAACTATAATTCAATGGCTGTATGTTTATATAAGATCTATAAATAAGTGCAGTCAGTAGGAATGGAAAGCTAAGTTTATAATTTTTCTGTAATCAAGTGACGATTATAATTTTTGTTAAAGGACTATTATTGTCTAGTAGGCACAAAAGACACATTTTCATAACTTTTTTAGTGTCCTGAAAGACAGGTTTAGTGCTTTGAACAATTTTAAGTCTTTCATATGTTTTTTTTTTTCTGCAATATGAATTAATATTACCTGTTTACTCATGACTGAGGGTGGTCTGCCAAATAATATAAGAAAACTTCTGATAGCTGCTCTTTCTATTTTATGTTGAATGTTTAAAATTAATCCAGTTTAGATTTTGTGTAACATGCTCCAGGTGTGGTTGAATTAGAGTTTAGTTGGGGGGAAAGTTTATGCATTTGAGAGAGACACATCAATCTGTTGATTTCCCAGAGGCAATCTGGTTGGCTTTTTCTATAATGGTGACTTGTGGGCACTTCCTTGTTTACATTCAAATGCTGCAGGTGACCCCTCCTGATCTGTATTTCATTCCCTTTCATTCACATCATTTCAGACCCTCTGTTCAGCAATCCTGTCTGCCTCTCTTGCACAGGGCTGTTCACAACTGTCTCCCTCTCCCATCATCACTTGGTTAAAATCCTCCTTACCTTAAAACATTAAACAGCTTCTAAAGACTTTATCACAACATATTGAGTTGTATGAAAAGATGGAAAACAGCCATCAAAACCAGGTGAGAGTATGCAAGTTATTGAAATTTGTTAGTGAGACTGTTGGTGAGTTCTGGAGATATTAGTACAGGGGCTCCAGATGTAAATTGGAAACATATTCATAAAGACTTTCATTGCTTCCATGATTATTGATTTAGCTTAAAGCATCATCTGTTATCAAAGATTTTAAAACTTGATGTAAGAAAATATAAAATTAAACTTGACCAATGCAAAAAAGGATGTATCAGATGCAAAAAATCAGGATCAATCTATAAAAACTTATCCATAAAACAATATTTTCTTATCTCTGTATCATACATATATATCTTTCTTTGAAGCTTCTTTTTCCACTTTTTATTTCCCTAAAAACCTTATTTATTTCCAGATGTTATCAAGTAGTGCAGAATAGTCCATTTAGAACCCAAGTATTTATATGGCATTTGAAAATATCCGAAATACTATTTTTTGCACTTAAGTACATATTTTTCAAGCTTGACAGCAGGGAATAAACAAGAAAAAAATACTCAATTTGTGCTCATTAAAACTGGCTAGTGTTTGAAGAACAGTCACACATAATTCAGTCAGAGAAGTGATCTAATTGAAGAAAAAGATGATGTACAGATCAATGTATTTGTTCTTTAGCACATCATCTCACTTTACATAAAATCATAGGTTTGAGAAATCCAAGGATTTGATACAATTATCTAAAAGATAAGATTATTAATTTGAGCTTTGCCAATTCAATTTTTATAAGACTGTGTAAAAAATGTTTTATCAAATTGAAAAATTACTTCTAAGCCAAAAAACCCCAGTGTAATAGGTTTAAATTCAGTCATCTGCTTGAAGCTTCACATCTGCAAAGCAGAAAAAGAGAGAGTACTTTAACTTTTATATTAACAAGTACTAAAATTTCCCTTCCCAAACAATGATTACCTTTTTATGCTTGATATTTAAATAGAAGAAATACTTGTAAAATATTTTTGTCCTCTAGATTTTGTGTTACTCTATTATTCCTTTAAATTCTGTTTGACTGCCAAAATAGAAATACCGAAAATTTGTACAGCATAAGACTAAAACCTATGAAGTTTCCAGGATTCTCTTTCCTTTAAACGGTCTAAATAATGGCATCATTCACTGGATAAACCCTTCTTATAAGCCACTTTCTTTTCCCATATATGTATGTAATTTTCTCCAATTTAAACAAATATGTATGACGTGTATGTTTTTATATTCTGAATTCGTATGTTTTTATATTCTGATAAGGCTTGTGGTTAATAAGATATGTTATATCAAGAGGTTTATAATTACTGTCATAGTCTTTTATTCCTAACTATATAATGAACATCATGGGTTGCAGTTCATGTCAGGATGTGAACTTTTCACATGGGTACTGTACAACAATTGTAAATTAATTCACTCAAAATTTCTCACATACTTTAACCACAATTTAGTACATTTATTACTTTCTCAATTATCTGTTCTGGGGCTAAGGGTTACTTTGTAATAAGTTTAACACAGGCACACATAATACCAATCTATTTCTAAAAATGCAAATTTTTTGTATAAAATCTTTTTTATAGTCTCTCTAAGTGTTAGTACATGAAAGAAAGGGAAAATATTGTAAAAGTAGAGAGCATCAACATCAAATATAATTGCCAGATTGGATGAAAGCCATTCAACCCACAATGACAACATACTTAGACATAAGGATGTATTATTATAGTACTAAAAGATGTTTAGAAAATTACCAGATGTGCCAAGGATCTGCTCTATAGTTAAAGCTACAATGTGAAATCTTTATTTGATACATTCATATTCTGTCTTTATTTCAGAGTATCTTGAAGTATAAATGCAATATCAACACAAACCCAAAAATATTTGTGCAGGCTTAGTAAAAAGGAATAGTAGTGTTATTGTTGAGAATTTGTTCAGAAGTATTTTTAAAATAAAATTAAAATGGAAATGCCAAGTTCTATCCATGTGACAGCAAAAGAATGTAACAAAGATATATTTTCACAATGGAACCATGGCAAATTTTCATTCATATATACATGATTAATTAGATATTTTTGATCAAAATTTGTTAAAAGATGTAATATTTTATCTTCTTTTCTACCCACCCATATTACAAATACAATATGTGCTTTTAAATGTGGATATATTCTAGTTATCTAACTCATACAAATGGAATAATAAGAGCAACAAAAATATGATTCAAGATATTTTTTTTTCTGTGCATCAAACCCCATTCTAGATTAATTGGAAGGCTGCTTCTACAGTAGAGTCTACAAATTAAATGTTTAATGAAGGACTCCAAATAATACCAGAATTAGTCACAAAATACTGATGCTCACTTATCAAATGGCAGTAATTGTATGATATGGGTGTAGATACAACACTACCCATAGTGACACCACTGTGACTTACCTTTTCCAACTTAACAAGCCCTGGAAAGAGAAAATGTAACTGGTGGTATAATTTCTTAAAATAGCGGTAGTCTACCTTCCAGTTGTTTTTCCATCTTAAATCCTGCATTCATTCATGGTCAAGGTCTGTAGGCTTTCAGGAATAGTTACTGAAGGACAATAAAAGCCCTTAGGCCTTTCCATCTGGAATCTGGAAACTGCATGGATTTGAACTTTCCCCACTTGAAGAGTTTGTCAGACCACAAAGTCTAGAGTTATTTCCAAGATGAAGCACAACTTCAATGTACAAATATTAGGACTAGTTGATAGACATGGGGAATTTTATAATTTCTTAACTTCATATACAGCATCAGAGCATGGTAAGCCACAAACACATTTGAAAACAGTAATCAGAAGGCACAAGTATACCACTAGATATTGGGGTTTAATTTAATTTACTTTTCGTTCTCCAAAAGCAACAAAACTGAAGAAGAATTTAAGTTGAGGTATCATGGACTTCATGCAGTAGATGGACTGTCTCAGAAATGTTAAGCATGGCAAAACTTAGGAGCAATGCTTTAGTCATTTTACTGCTCTTTTTTCATCCAAATAATCTCTCTCTCACACATAGCTAATACAATTACTGACAATACATAATTTTTTTAAGTGAAATCTCTGGTAGAAATGTATGAGTTTCTCTAAGCACTGCAGAAGGGCAGGAACTCCTTAATTTCATCCTCTGTCCAGAGAGAATTGTGCAATTTCTCATGAAATTTTAGAAATTTTACCTTTGCTTTTTTTCTTTTCCTCCTTTCTTTTAACATGCCATTGAGACTGAAAATGCCTAAACAATCCAAAATTCCCATTAGTGTGTATTTTTTGTCCTTTCATGTAACAGCTAAGGATCTCCACACAAAAACAACCCTATAAAATGCTTCTGATTGTGAAACAAAATATGTTGAAAAATTAATGTATAAATAGTTCACTGGAAGAAATTAATAACCTGAAGATAAAGGGAAAAACATGATAGAAAAATAAGATGCATCTGGTTATATACAGACTTATAATTAATGAAAGCATTTTATTAGTGAAAAGCCTTTTGTCAATGAAATAAATGAAAAAAATTATTAGCCACTAATCAAAAAAGTACAACTTCTTTTTAAGCTACAAGTGTGTTTAGGGAAGGTCAAAAAACCCCAAAGGACCAAAAAAAGCACCTGCTATTTGCAAGAAATTGTCTCCTGTATGGATTTTAGCTACGACAAAATTTGTGGCTTCAGAAGTAAATTAATCTGTATATGAAGAGCTGCCCAGATAGCATCTTAACACAATGCATTGTTTTCTGTGCTAATGCTACTGCAATCTGCAAGCTCTGGATCTCACTAGGAAAAATGTTAGGTAGATCAAGTAAAGAAGAAAGAAAAGCAAAATGAGTACAATTTACTTTCAGAGACTGGTTTTCAGGGAAATCCAGATGATACTCAAGATTATCTAAAAATACACTTCCACACATCCTTTCAGCCTTGTATATTAACATCATACATTCAAGAAGCTTTGAAATGAAGAAATGAGGGATATCTAATATCTTATTATAAATTTTCAATTTATTTAATTGTAATTTTCTGTGTGTTGTATTCTCATGCTGTCTAGTATGTTTGTCTTCACATAATTATCTGAATTCCTGAAGAAATTATAAGTCTAATGATAGTTTGCTCTTAGAAGATCCTTGTTTTTCATAACTGTATTAGTAGGAAAATCCTCAGATAGGACTAACATCTCCTCCCTGACATAAAAGTAACATTAAAATTGACATTGATTTCAGTCAGCTGAGACAAAAAATGTAAATTACTTCAGCCTCCACCAGACAGAATTTCTGGAAGCATGTACAATTGTAAACTTGTCCTCAAGGTTATACATTGGAATGAAAAGGTAATGACTATATTTTGAGTGTAAGCTTGCAAAAATGAAATGAAATGAATGCCCTCATGCATTCAAAAAAATACTTCAATAAAATGACAATGAAAGGAATCACGAACCTTCTTAGAAAATTCAGCCAGAGAGATTAGAAATATCTAAACTGATTGAAACCTGTAAAGTAAAAAGCACATTTTCACCCAAATTTTGTGAATACATATTGTATGTAGACCATTATCTATAAAAATATAGAGTGTTTACTTGTGGAAAATGCAAATTTAGAGATAAAAAGCATTAATAATGTCTTATGCAAAACATACATCAAAGGTCCAGAGAATCAAATGTTAAATCACTTCCCCAGTAGAAACAGAAAGTAGAAAATGTCTGTGTGATTAGGCAGAGTTTCTGTTTACCTTTCAAATGACTCTTCTTGGTTTATGCTTCAAGAAAAAGAGAACAAGTCAAAATGGTGGTGAGCTGGGAGCAGAGAATAATAGTGGACCCCTATTTAAAGAAAAAAATCTATGTCTTTACTATTCTATATAATCAGAAAACACAAGTCTTCTAAGTTACAGATAAGTAACCTCATCACAAGGTCAGAATCAGGATCAGCATCTTTTTCTCCTTTCACAGACAATGTTAAAAATTGGGAACTTATTTTTGGAAACACCATTCAGGCACCCTAGGTTTATCATAGTTGTTCAGAGTTATAATAATGAGTGAGGATATGCAACAATCACAGTAAAACTTTTTCTTTTTTTTTTTTTTCAAAGTGATAAATGTTGTGACATGTGGCCCAAAAGGTAAACCATGTCTCTTATTTCTGCCAAGCAGACTGAATTTCTGTTGCAATCCCCAGCAAATCATCCTTGCCAAAATGAGTCAACCCCTCCAGGTTACTTCTGATCTTCTGATATATGAAAACAATTGACTGGCTGCTTTTTTCTTGAGCCTCAAACATGGAATTTCTCACAACAGCCCAAGATGACTAGTTATCTCACAGAGTCAATAAAAACCTGAAATATAGAGTGTCTAAATCAATCCCCACTGAGGGTAAAACTTTCCAGATTGTAGTCCTTTCTCAGCTGTAGTACCTGTATTGGGAGAATACATTTGTCATTTAACCAGGTGTTAAAACAGTTGTTTGAGAAAGAAAAACTTGAAATAAATCTGCTGTGAAGAAAAATATTACTTTTTGGCAGAAAAAGGATGGTTAAAATAGTCTTGTACAAAAGCATGATGGCTACTAAGTACTTTGAACCCACAGATTTCTGGATTTCTCTCATGAAAAGATGGTGGAAAGGCTAGTCATTATTCCTTGCATAAAAAAAAAAAAAAAAAAAAAAAAAAAAGACATAGCTATTCTTCCACACTCTTCTTTTTTTATTGTGAATCTCCCTCAGCCTCCTCTTATCAATAAAATTTACTGAATTTAGAGTCAGAGCAAAAATATTTCTCCCCTTCAAATTTAAACACTTTTATTTCCACTGTCTCCATCCCCCTCCTTAACACAACATAGTATATATCTTTCCCAGTAGATTCTGCAGACACTCATCCCCCTCTTGACACAACATGGTATATTTCTTTCACAGTAGATTGTGCAGACACACAGATTTTATGCTTGTGGCTTTGTAGTACAGAGCATGATGAGATGTCTTTTTTGCTTTTGTTCTATTTAAGCCATTAGTCTTAAATGCAAACTAACATAATATATTAAGAGAGACTTAACCACAACAGTACGGCTCCCTGGTTAAAAATGGTTTAATATTATTTACAAGTTTAGTGTGTTAGGAATTTAATTTTATATGTATCACTCTGTGTAAGATATGTGTCAGGAAGATTGGTCTCTTAATAAAAACAAAGAGAATAAATATTGACTTTATTAATCATTTGGATAATTAAATGTGTATTAACAGGTATTTCATTGAGAGAATACATTATGATACTCTCCACTTAGTGTCTTTCCCTCTTCTAGTCTAGCTACACTAAATGAATAATATTTACAGAAAATAACAGCTACCTAATAGTGGTTTCCATCTAGGCAGATAGAGGTTGTGTATTTCACAATTACACTTAGTTGACCCACATCTTACTATATAGCAGCATCTCAGTCACCACAAGATACTAATAGAAAGCAGTGCTAAAATGGCAATAAATATCTTATATTTGATAAATAAAAAGAGGAAGAAGATGACCCAGAAATCCTAGTGCCACCAAATTTGACATAAGCTAGTAATACTTATTTTCCACAAGGGATGCTAACATTAGCTTGGACTGCAGAATATTTTTAGGAGTCCTGCCAGCAGGTTGAGGGAGGGGATCCATCCATTGTACTAAGCACTGGATCTGAAGAGATATCTGGAGTACTGTGACCAGTATTGAATTCCCCAGTACAAAACAGACAGACAAAGTGAAGCAAGAAAGTCACAAAGATGATTAAGGGACTGGAGCATCTCTCCTATGAGACGAGGCTTAGGAAGCTGGAATGATTTGGTCTGGAGAAGAGAAGGCTTAGCCTGAAGTGTCTGAATCCCAGAATCACCAAATAAGCTGATGGGACCCACAAGGATCATTACATCCTGCTCCCAGCTCTGCACAGTACCATCCCCAAGAGTCACACAATGTACCAGAGAGAATTGTCTAAACATTTTCTGAACTCTGTGAACAATGTGACCACTTCCCTGGGGAGCCCATTCCAGTGCCCAACCACCCTTGAGTGAAGAACCTTTTTCTAATATCCAGCTTAAACCTCCCCTGACACAACTTCAGGCCATTCCTTCCAATCTGGTCACCAGAGAAAAGAGATCAGTGCCTGCTCCTCCTCTTCCACTCTTGAGGAAGTTGCAGACTTCAGTGAGGTCTCCCCTCAGTCTCCTTTTCTCCAGGTTGAACAGACCAAGTGACCTCAGACACTTCTCATATATCTTCCCCTCTAAGCCTTTCACTATCTTTCTTACTCTCCATTGGATGCTCTAGAATACTTTAATGTCTTTCTAACATTGTGGTGCCCAGAACTGCCCCCAGCACTCGAGGTGAGGCCACCCCAGTGCAGAGCAGAGCAGGACAATCCCCTCCCTTGCCCAGTTGGCCATACTACCTCATGCACTCCAGGACATGGGTGGCCCTCCTGGCTGGGATGGTTCTGCTGACCCATATTCAACTTTCCACTCAATATTTAAAAGAATGTAAAGATGACAGAGTGACAAGGCAGGTGGCAAAAGACTTAAAAACCCACTTGAAGTTCACCCTGAATATCAGGAAAATTTTACTGTGAAGGTAACACAGCTAGCAGAGGCTGACTGGAGTGGAGTCTTATTCTTCTTGTCAAAAGCTGCCTGGACATAGTCCTGGGAAACTGGCTCTGGATGGCCATGCTTGAGCCAGGGGGGTTAGACTAAATGACCTCTAGAGGTGCCTTCCAACTTCAACCAGTCTGCACTATGATGATTTTGTGAGTCAATGTTTTCAGGAATTTTCATTGTTATTTTTTCTGTTACAGAATTACTTTCTTTGGAAAAAAAATAAGTATTCAATGTCCATATTCTCCTTTATCAGTCTTTACAGATACAAGGAAATTCCCAGTGGTCATGACCAATGTTCTCTTCTAAGTACTTTTATTATGATTTTGTTACAACTCCTGCTGCAATATAATAGAACTAATCAATTTATCCATTGTGTTCTTACTGTTCTTTAGAATCCTCCCATTCATTTAATTTGGAAAAAACACCAGGTTTAGCATTTCTCTTTATTTGAAAGGTATCTTGTAAATGAAGAAAATAGTCTTAAACTGCAAGCAGTCAATGACAGGTTACTGATACAATCCATACCTGAAAAAGTGTTTACATTTTAAATTAAAATTGCATTAGTTAGAATAATCTTACAGTTTATTTTGGTAAAAAGAAAGGAAATAAAAACCACCCCTATCTGTTTGATATCCTTATCTCTTCTATGCTAGACATAGCAAAAATCCTCCATACTTTATTGTGATACTTACTTTTGTTATTTTTTTGTTATTTTATGGGATTTATACTGAAAAAAACATACAAAGAATTTTCCACACATCTAATAATAAGATGGAATCTGAACAGTTCTGTGTTTTCAGAGTAAAGAAATTGCTAAATAATTCTTTACTTTCTTTTATACTTCTTGCCAGAGCTAATAATATGAACAGGGAATAATTTGGTGGAAATATGAAAAAAAAATTACTGAAAACACCAATGTACACCATCGTCTCATGTACTGAGACATTGATCTACTTAGTTGCCTGCACACTGAGAAACTGCTTTACAAGATTGTAATTTGAAATAGTGTTTACTGGGAGGATTTTTCCATAACCTTTTGACACTTCACATTTTTTACAAGCTGCAGAATAAATTTTTGCTTACCATTCCTCTTTATTTCCAATGAATTATTAATGCCAGAATATTGCAATCTCCTCTGTCCCTGTAGAAGAAGTAAAAAATACCTCTGCTTCACAAGTAAATAAATCAATATTTTTTCTCTGAAAATAAAATGCAATGTCTCTGAACATTTAAAATTCTTACATCTTGTGACGTATTTTTTAACTGATTCTTCCCACTATGAATGACTTTATTAAAATGAAGACAATATTTTAGTGAATAAGAAATTCTGTGGAAGAAGTTAACTACAGATGGGTTTGCAAGGAAATGCACTAACCTAAAATGGAATATTCCCAAAGGATTTGTTTATGTAATGTACTTACATTGCTTGATGCCTTAATAGCAACTTCAATGGAAAGCTTCCAAAGGATTAATTGCTTGGTTTTGCACAAGTTCTTTATTTATCATCATTAACAGGCTTGTTTGAAAGAGTTTTTTCACGGTGTAATGTATCATTTATTGAAATTCTCTTTCTGACCAGCTGATAAAAGGAGTATATTAGATGTTATGCTGTCTAATTACATGGCTTGATTTTAGCAATCATTTCCAATTTGTTGGTCTCATGACACAGGAGTAGAATATTGTAGCTCAAAGCTTACAACTCTTCCCATTAGAGCTATATCTTAGATAGAATAAAGACGTTGGGAGAATGTATTTAGGACAAATTTTGTGCCAAAAATAATTAAATTATTGGAGGGATTTTCTAGGTTGCCCAGAGTGGGGGATGAAATCAATAAAGAAATGAGCATCCCACAGAATCTTTGCTTTGAATGACGGTAAAACTATGTGAAAAATTCTATTCTATTCAAAGCTGGTATTCAAGGCAATTGAACTTTTCAAAAGTAGATCATTATATTTAGATTATTTTACAGAGTACATTTAGTGCCAATTTTTACATTAAGATATCCCTGTTAGTAACAACAATACGTTAACTGTAAGATAATTAAACGTAGAATTACAATACAAAACACAATCATTACACTGAATTTTTCTTATAAATGCTATTACTTTCCTTTATATATGGTGGAAATATTGACTTCATACATTAATTAAACATCTGTCATTTTATTAAATTTCTTACATGGTAATTTATCTAAGTTGCTACTCCATTTAAACCTTTTTGAGAATGTTGTTACAGCAAAAATAAGGCAAATTTTTCAGTTAATGTGCTTTTCTGTAGAGGTAATTATTTCTCAATACCAGATTTTTAGTGTGAGGATATTAACAAATTAAATAAAAATAATTCCCAAATGCAGTGCATTAAAATAATGCACAAATGTGCGTAATTTGCATTATTGTCACTTTAATCTGAAAAAATATATGGTTACATATTTCATAAAAATTTACATAGAATGTAGTGAAGAAATTGAGTTAATTTTCATCAAACAAAGGGCAGTAGACTTTATTGTTTGTTTGTTTGTTTGTTTGTTTTTTTACTTCTAGCCTCCAGAAAAAAAGTATTTCAGATAAACTAATATCAAATTAGCTCATGTTCTCAATGTTGTAAGCATTCTGTTCAAACAGATCATGCCGGCCTCACTTGTTTCCAAAAGCCTGTTTTTGATTAATCTCTCCAATTTACTTCTGAGTGGGTTTATTGGAATTTTTCATTTTCTTGTCTTGTCTTGAATCATGGCTGCTCTGTATAAAACAACAGGGTGGAGTTTTGATATCATAAAGCAAGCTTTGAGGGGACAAGAAGGCAATTTAAACTACAGGGCAGAAATCCTATTATAGGGAAAAATGGCTACTAATTTACAAGAAAATAGCAAATTCCCTACTGAAATGGAATTCTCAAAAATCTTTCCAAAATCAACTCTTAAGGCAGCATTTTCCCTGAGGTTATCAAGTCAGCAACTGTATGATAATATCAAAAGTATATGTATAGTAGGTCAAAACAATCTCATTCTCTCCTCTTTACAACATTTTTGTATAGTGAGATCAGAAAACATTCTAGATATGCAGTGATACTTATGCAGAGTCCATGTAAAGCAGCACCAAATGATCTGGGTAGAAAAGGAGCTTCCAAATTATCGAGACCAACCCACCTGCCACGGGCAGGGACACCTTCCACTAGAAAACATGTCCCAGTAGACATCATCAATAATTTTTATTAGGCTGTAATTCACTTTTAACTTGAATTAAATTAAGATTACAGACATGTAAGAGCACTTATGATATCAAAATATGCGTAAACTGATATATTTATAAAATACATGAAAACGTAGGAGGAAAAGCACTCCATCTATTTACATTTGATTTAAAACTGTAATGTCTTATTCTGCTAAAACCAAGTAATTAATGATAAATTATTTTCTGACACACACCTCACCATGGATCCTCTCTGTACATGTATCCCACATATCAGATAAAATCAGATACACTTTTCTTCTACAGAAGGAAGTCCATTTGCACAGCTTACATACTTTTTGGAGTCCTTTAAAACAACACAGAAATATATTTCACACTTCTCTGACAACATAGTGTATTTTTTTTTTCTCCCTCAAGCATAATTGCATCTATACTTTTTGGAAGAAAGAGCCAAATTAAGCCTTGTTTCATGCTTTTAGGTATACATATAAAAAATACTTCTTTGTCAGAGCAGATGTCAACTTCTGATCTTGATTTTAGTGTAACGATTTCTAGACTCCACAAGTAGTCCTTCATAAGCAACTCATGCAGTACCTTTCAGTATAACCTGTCTACATCCACTGTATTTTATATCAGTCCATATATTAAGCACATTTGGAAAAGTTTTTAAATGGGCTTCATACATTCCAGGTTCCTTGAATGAAGGTAGGTACCTAATATACAGCACAAAATAAAATCAATACTTGGGACATTGGCTATCCTGATCCGTATCTCTGTGTTTAAGATAAGTTAAAGTAGAAAACTCACTAAGTTCCTGGAAAAAAAAGGATTAAAAGTAGGTGTTTTAGAAAATATCTAGTCATTGACAGTGTAGCAGGTGATAGTTTTTACTTTCCATCTCTTTCATGGTGTGACTGTTTTCTGTTAATGTCTTATTTTTACAAAATCAAGACACACAAAGAGAATCTAAAACTAAGGCATCTTACCCCTTGGATATTTTAGAATGTCAAAATATATACCTAGCAAAAATTTAAGGAAATAGATTCTTCTAAACATTAAATTTGGTATTAAACTTTTTTGAAAGTATTACTTTAGGAAAAAAAAATTGATCGATCTTTAAGATTTTAAAGACACAAGTATATAAAAGGGACTTAAAACATATATTTCCCTTTTGCGTCTTTTGAGTATGCATATCAGCTCCTGTTGGAAAAGGGAATGTTTATTCATATTCCTTAGGTCAGTAACAATGTTTCCTTTAAGGATCTTTCTACTTGAACATATGGAAAAATAATTTGGCTTTCCATTTTTATACTTTGTTATTTCTACTTTCTGGAATGAATGAATTCAAGTTCTGTTGTAAAATCACTCTGTCAAAAATGAATGGGCAAAACATAATGGATATTGTCTATCTAGGTCTTGCAGGCTTCTGTGGAATATATGATATTTAGAATTTCTGTGAATTACTCAGACCTGTTTGACACCAGTATTGTATCACTGAAGATTTTAGAATGCCACAGACTAGCCTGGTTATTGCACCATTTCAAATGTATTATCACAGGCCAAAACACTTAAATCATATGCATCCCTAAAATGCTACTACTCCTTTTATATAATGTTGCAGTGTATTCTTTGCAGGGATAATCTTATTCCAAACAGAATAGTGCAGGTGAGATGGACTGTGCATACTGAGCCCTCTGACAACCAGCTGCACTATATCATGTATCCTCCTAACTTTGCATAATCTATCATTTTTTCTGTCTCTGATATTTTTTAGGTAATATTTGAAATAATTCACCACAAATGGTGGCAATACTACACACAGACAATTGCATTTTTTTTTTCATGGAAAGATAAATAACCTCGTCAACCTTGTATGTTGAGGTAGGTAAATTACAAGATAGGTTGTGTGCTTCTCTATGAATTTAGAGAGAAATATCTTTGAGAAATGACATATTTAATAAACATGTAAATAAAATATCATTGTGTTTCTGAGATATATCTCTGAGTCTTCTCACAAATAACTTAGTGAAAGAGTGAAGGGCAATTTAACAAACTGAAGGTGTTATTTTATTGAAATTTTTACATGTACTTTCATTCCAAAGACTGTTTAAAATAGCAGAATTTCAGAATTTCTTTCAGAAATTCAGATAACAAAATGTTCTGATTTATTCTCCTTTCTTTTTGTTACAGTATACAGCAATAAAGTCTTTCTTAGGTAGTTACATCATAGTAAATCTCATGGGTAGAGATCAGACAGGCTTGAACACCCAGTATTGTCTCCTGTGCACCTTAGTATTTTGTGAACTCATCTGTTTTTCCCAGGCCTTCAGAAAGTAGATGTGGACATGGGCATAAAAAATCATTCAAGCTGGCAAGAAAATGAATTTGCAAGGTTTTTCTCAGGAAAATAAAAAGATTTTACCAGGCAATGACAATTTTTGTCCTCTCTTTCCTCATTTACAATCTAATCCCCTTAGCCTTATTGTGACCATTCTGAAAAGAAAGATGAATGCATTGTTTTCTTAAATACATAGTGGGAGCCCAGTGTGAGATAAACTGAAAAATGGTCAGATCAAATCTCAAAAAGAAAACCAGAGGCATTTGAAGTTTGATACATTTAACCTTTCTTTTACTCCTTTAAAAAAACCCGAACAGATATTTTCACCACTATTGTATAATCAGAAATGGGCATGCTCTAACCCTAATTTACAGACCAATCACAAATGAGAAAAGCTAACTAACTAGGTTAGATGAACAGGGAAACAAAGGCAGCTACTTCATGAGAGTCTCATGAAGTTTAGCAATTCCAATTACAAGGTGTTTCACTTGCTTCTGGACGATACCATGCACACAGAATGGAAAGAATTCACTGAAAGCACTGTAGAGAAGGACTTGGGAGATCTGGTAGATGAAAAACTGAACAAAAGCCAGCAGTGTGTGCTCACAGCCCAGGAAGCCAGCCACATCCTGGGCTGCACCAAAAGAGTGGCCAGCAGGTTGAGAGAGGGGATTCTGCTCCTCTACTCTGCCCTCGTGAGACCCTGTTTGGGGTACTGCTTCCTCAGCACAAGAAAGACATGGATCTGTTAAAGCAGGTCAAGAAGACAGCTGCAAAGATGTTCACAGGGATGGTACACCTCTGAAAACCTATGAAAACAGACTGTGAGAATTTGGGTTGTTCAACCTGGAAAAGAAAAGGCTTCAAGGTCACCTAGTTGGTGGCCTTTGAGCACCCGAAGGAAACTTACAAGAAAGATGGAGAGAGACTTTTCCAAGGGTATGTAGTGACAGGAAAAGGGGGAATGGCTTCAAACTGAATGAAAGTACACTTAGATTTTATATTAGGAAGAAATTCTTTACTGAGGTTGATGAGGCAGTTGAACAAGTTGCCCAAAAAAGTTGTGGGTGCCTCATCCCTGGAAATGTTCAAGACCAGGTTGGACAGGGCTCTAAGCAACCTGGTCTGGTGGGTGGCATCCCTGCCCACAGCAGAAGAATTGGAATTCGATGATCTTTAAGTTCCCTAACACCCCAAATCATTCATTGCTTCTATGATGTGAAGAAAAACTGTTGTTCGTTGGATATATATATGCAGAATGTTTATATTTGAACTAGATTTCACAAAACTATCTTTGAATTTCATTCCTCAACCTTTTTTCCACCACTATTGCAATTGGACTTTCAATGGTCTCTGCCCAATTTCATGAGATAAGATACATAAGTAATGGGAAATCTATTGTTTCAGGTAAATAATGTTTTTTAAAGTATGAAGTACTAACATATGAAGTAATGAAGAAAAAAAGTGAAATTTTGCTTATGTAGAAGTAAACTATAATTTGTTTTTCATCTAGAAAAATCACAGACCTTTCCAAGTCATGTACAAATTTCAGTTTCTACGCTGTGAATATATAATTGGACAAGCAGGGGAAAAAAAAAACAACAAAACAAACCAAACCAGAAAAAAACACTTGACGTAAAACAAAAAGAATCAATTACTTTTTTAATGTGATTCATACCTACAGGGTAATTACTATTACTTACTGCAAGGAGGGGTTTTCATGTACTTTAAACATGATATTTTGACTGCATCGTGCAGTCAAATAAATTTTAGTTCATCTGCTTGTGTCACTAAAAGGACAAGCTACTATATATATATATAGTATATATATATTGTTTTTAAAGTACTTTCTTTCAAGGCAACACTTTTTTTGAAGTTATGCAAATTTAGTGTTTGTGACAAATCAAGCTGTGGAAAATTGCATTTAGTAATTGTATGGTATATGAGTTCTATCTCAGCCACTGTTACTAAGTCAAATAATTTCTAAGCATTGCTTAAATATATTCGTCATCTCGCACTTGAGCTCAGACTTAAGATAAACATCCTTGGTCTCAAAAGTGAATGAGCATCTGTTGCCACAAGTGTATAAGTCAGACCACTTTTAGGGCATCTTAATTATTTGTGTTAGAAAGTAAACTTGCCAATATTTCATACACTTATTTCTCCATTTATATTTTAAAAGACCAGTTACTTCAATGAATTTCATGTGTGAAAAATGTGCCATTTGACTTTTTCTATATTTTGCTATATATAATTTACTTCTATGTAAATATTTTCCTGATATGAAAAATTTCTAGCAGTTATTGTGCTTGGTGTCAATGCATTTCCAGAGTAGTGTGCTTTTGTAGTAGATCCATTTTCATGTCCACTTTCTGGGTTGCTCTTCATGAAGGGTGGGCTTTGTGCAGGTGAACAGATTCCCTTTGACTGAAAACAGAGGGTAAGAGCTAATCAGGAATTTCTTTAATGGGAAGAAAATGGATCAATGACTGAGCACAATATTCCAAAATGCTAGCTTATATGTACTGACAGAAAGTTTTGAACAAATTAGGATCTCAGCCCACACTTTGGAGTTCATCTTATGTGATATAAAACGTCTCATATGTTTTTATATTTGCTGTTACACTCAATTTCCTTAGTAACTCCTCTTGTTCTTTCCTCATTGATCCCATCTTCATCTTGTCTCAGTATTCTTCTTAGTCTTTACATGCCCTACGTTCAGTTGCCCCTTCTTGAAAGGATTGTTTGTCCCTGATCTCCCCTTCTCATGTTTTTGAAAAGAAATTCCAGTGTGATGTCACACAGGACTCCAAGGAAATGGAACAGCTCATCAATCTTTATCAAAAGGAAAAAAAAATTCCAAAGGCATTGATGTACAGTTACATCCCTTTCATCCTGTTTAATCTTCTGAACACTCAGATTATTTCTTGTTTTGAAAGCACACATAATGGAGTGCTATGCTAGGTGCCCTGACTCCTTGCAGATTATGTGGATATCTGACCATATAGCTCCTGAGAAAATGAGGTCCTTACACTTCTGGTCTGAATAGAAAATTTCATCAAAGACTGTGCAGGACACATCTGGCACCCATAGTTAGAAAATACTGAGAATGCTGGTGTCTGATCTGTTATGTGAAGTTACTTTTCACTCAGGCAATCAAAATCATGTTTTACAGCCATGTGACATGCAAATAAATGTCACAATATGTTCTATCATCATCTGTTTTATCATCACTGTTGCTGGAGTATAATGTCTCCGTTAAACAAGCTGATATTGGGGAAGAAAATGTTTTTGTCTTGCTGAGAAAAGTGACATTATCTCCTTTGATTCTTGGACAGAGTAACAGAACTCAGCTTTTGCATTCCTCCTGGGAAGCCTTTCAAACTGTGCTTTATGCAATCATGAATATCCTGGAATGGGCACACCACTGAAATTTGGAGCTTGTCAACACCACCCCCACACCAGGAAAGCACAGAGAAGAAAAGAGATGAGCAATGAGAGGAGATATGTTTTCCATATTTGGATGGTGTCATCAATATTTCTCATGTACATTATCAAGGAGAAAACTTGTAAGGTGTCCTCTTCAACTGATCATTCATTAATTGATAGCTAGTGAGGGATTAAAAGCTCCACCTAGTAATTCTCTACATTTAAAAGATCCTTAAAAGACTCCTATTTAAAATACAGTTGTGCAAAACTGTATAAAACAACTATATCAGAATGCTTCAGCCACGCCTTTCTTTATTTGAAGGTTCAAGAGTTAGTACAGGCTGTCTCTTTCCAAAGAGAAGGAAATTAAACCAACCTGTTGATGAAGTTTTTTCCAGGGATCACTCTCTGATCATAGAAAGGCCAAATCTAACAAGGCAAAGACTCAGAAAATTACTATCAGTATCTTTCTCTTCACATAAAAGTACAATCAGGAAGTTCAGGCCAAATAATCCCGGGGGGCCACATGTAGTAATTGCCATACACACAATAACAAAGTCTCTGTTTCATGCCCGGCACACGCAATGAACTTTTTGTGTACATTTGCTTTGTCCGTGGCGAGTCTCAGAGGTTCAGATAGCATGATCAGTGACATAACAACTTGTATGCAAGTTCTGGTGGTTGTTGCCTTTCCAGTTACTCATTCCAGCTTCACATTTCCATCCTTGCTCTCTCTTTTCTAGTTCAGTCTCATCTTCTTCCTCATGACTAACCAGCTGGGAAATGGGTGTATGAGGGAGCATGTGCCTTCATACACATGGATAAGGGAGGAAGTAGGTTGAGGTGAGATAAACTGCAGTAAGAAATCCTTTTCATTGATTTACAATGTGTTTTATAAGCATAATAGAAAGAAGAAAGTAAAAATATATATACTTTTTTTTTTTTAGGTTTCTTTTTAATAAAGGTAATGTAAAGGGCAGAAATGCAATTGACATAACTGACAATAGTTTGGGAACAACTTTCTATTCAGGGTTAAGAAAAGGTACAACAACCATGGTGGAGAAAGAGACAGACATATGCTGTTAATCTTGCCAAAATACTTTAATGTAATGATAAAATTTGACTAATTTCTTCATAAGAGACTTCTGTCAGTATACAAAGACCTAAACAGAATGAACAGCTAATACCTAACTCTAGTATCACTTGATTTCTTTAGAAACAACTAAGGAGCATAATGAGGAAATTAACGAAAAAATATGCCTATCTAGAGGACATTTTTGGTGCTGCTGTTTCTCTAATTTGTTTCGTTTTAGTTCTTTAAATTGCTCTTTCTGGCTTTCACTTCAACTGTAGTCTTCTCTTGTTGCCTAGATCAATGGATTACAACCTGCATCGTACAAAAAGCCACACTTACAGCCTTTCAGGGACCAGAGGGCTACAACTAATTTGCATAATAATTTACATGAAAATACTTGAAGTTTTCCTCAGTTTGTCTTCTCCCTTACTCCCTACTGGGAATAAATAAGGTTTTATTAAATCAACAGTAGCTTAACTTCTCATGGATTCTGAGTTTTGTTGTTGTTGTTTTAACTTAATTTTATTTTATTTTGAATTTTTTCAAGATTGGATATACTTTTGAGCTTCACCTTAGGTCTTAACTATCATATTTCAAATCTCTGAGTATCCATATCTTGGTCTGATTGACTCAAAATGAAATTATTTCATACCTCAAAAAATCCATCATGACTACACTTTATCAAGTAGTATTATTATTAGAAGTCTTCAGTTTTAACACTGTACTTCCAATATGTAGTCCTCTTTTATTTCATTATCATACTGAAAGTTTTCTCTTAGATTAAATTCAATCCATTCTGTGTAAATAATGTGAATAATTTAAATGCACTAAATTAATCTCCCTTACGCTAATGTCTTGTAATAACGAATATTTGAAAAGAAGGAATTTGCTCTTCTTATGATACCTTTTTATTGCTGATGTATTTTGTACTTAAATATGAAAAGTTTGCAAATAAGAAAATCCCTTAACTTCAGCTTGCAGCACTTTTATTGGAAGGTTAAAAATGATATTGCAAAGACTTCTCATTTATTAATGAGGCAATTTTCTTGTCAAAAAGAAGTCAGCTTAAAGAAAGGAGACTATGGCTGTGAATTTTGTAATTATTTTTTCAATAGAAATGAAAACAAACAAAATAAAAACTTTTACATTTTGAAAATTAAGTTGTAAGGGATACCAAAGACTTCATTGTGTAGCCAAGAACACCATTTTAATTTGCAAAAATAATTTGGACATTTTTGTGTATGTATGTGATTGGATTGCCTACTACTCTTCCTGTGCCATGGCTTGAAAATGGAGAAAACATTTTGGATTTTCTTCCCAGTTTCTTTCTTCTGATGTGAGTTCATTTTTGTGTTGAGAAATGCTCCCATCACAACAGCTTTAGAATACTATACAATAGAAATAAAAATAGAATAATAAAAATATCCCCTGAGAATACCAATAGAATAGTGATATAGGGCCATATGTGACCAGTTATGCTTAAATAAGGTCTAAACTTCGAGATGTAAACAGCTGAAAGGATAGTCTACAAAATTTTAGAATTATATGTGATCTATTCGCAGCTTGATAAAGAGAAATAAGGATAACATGTTCTTAAGAACATGTGGTACAAAATCCTCCTTAGTTCTAGCCCATTAAAGTTTTTGTTCTTTTCCATCTTCTAGGTTGCAGAGGGCACACTACACTTTGATGAAGTCATCTTTTAAATTAAGTACAGCCACGCTCCTTCTATAAATGTATTTGAATAAGCTTTATGATCAGAAAAGGATTAATAGAAAAAGCAGTTTTATAAATAACTGACAAAAATATTTACTATCTCAATTGGTACACAATTAAAACACATCTTGGATTTTTTTTTTCTGTTTCTTTCATTACATTTGGATTACCTGAAGAGACCTAATTTTTAACTTGGAACATAATATCTCCGAGAGGGAAGGTGGGGAAGTAAGGAAGGTAGGGTAGAAATTCATATTTTTGAATATTGTAACAAGCAGGCTGAAGCTTCCTCCTTTCATTTTTTAGTCACCCTACACTGGCATGAATCATAGTGGTTGAATTGCTAAAAGAACAGCTGTACTGGATTATGTCAATTGATGTGGGTCAATGACATTTTGTTTTATTTTTGCTGTCATGCATTACACTGCAGTAGAATGCTAAATGTCTTAAGGCAAACTAAAGTGCTGAAAAGAAATAAACACCTACTTTTCTTTCAATTCTATTTCATACTTTTGTTTATTTCTACCTCTTTTAGCATCTTTTGTTTATCACCCATCTTTCCTACAGATCCACTTCTTTGACAGAGTTTCTGACTTTTTTTTTCTAATTCTGACCTTTCCTTCACTGTTATCTTCTAGTACTTCACAATTTCTATCGGTAAAATTGTGCATTTTCCTCTGTTTTTTTCAAATGCTTTAATTGCATTGAACTAGTGTTACACCAATAACTGGTTATGCCAGTGAGTGACAATGATTTGTGATCCCAGTTCATCCCTCTTTTTCTTTTCCTCCCCAAAATATGTCTAGAACTATGTTCTGGTTTCTCTACTATAGAATTTTTCTGAACATTCAAATTGAAAGAAAAATCTCCTGTGCTGTCTTATTAAAAAACAACACAATAGAAAGGATATAATATTATTCTAGTCCTCATTTTTTTTTAAAAAAAAAAAGTATCTTGAAATATTTTTATCAATAATGAAGCTTCCTTTATTCCTGTGGGGTTAAGTTTCTAAAAATAAAATAGAATGATAGCACAGCAGCCTAAAATACTATTACTATTGAAGGCCAAAGCAATAGCTAACTCAGATCAATATATGTGCTTTAAGAAGTTAGTAAAATTTAGGAAGACAAGTTTGTGGCATTCAAGAAATTTTTATTCCTGTGCTTTGATCCATCAACCATATAAGGCAATATAGAATGTCTTTATTATGTATAGATTATTACACCAAACTCTAATGCACTATGTTTATATGGTGTGATATGCCATGATTTACATACCACCAAGGTCTGAGTCCTGTTCCTCTTTGGGTGTAACCAGCTTGGGTTTCAACCACATGGTACCCATGTTGTTTATGTATATTGTACATAACCATACATATGATGCTACCACATGTACCATTTTTTACAATATTTGAAAACTAAGTCCTCATTCTGCCTGGGTACATTTGAGAAATTGTTTTATGTCAAAGTATTTTCATTTCTGACTAAAAAAGACTCAATATAAGGAATAGGTTCTTCCTGATCCTGAGTTGTTTTTTGACAACCTTGATATCTTCCCTACAATGTCTTATTTCTAAACCTGTTCAGCAAGGCCTCTTCTAGACCTTGGCATATTTGTTACAATGAATAACTTATAGAATGTCCTGAGTTAGAAGGGATCCACAAAGATAATAAAGTTCAGCTCCTGGCCCTGCACAGGACACCCCAAGGGTCACACCCTGTGCCTGAGAGCATTGTCCAAACACTTCTTGAACTCTGTCAGGTTGGCGCAGTGACCACTTCCCTGGGAACCCTGTGCCAGTGTCCAAACACCCTCTGGCTGAAGAACCCTTTTCTGATTTGAAGAGCCTTATCCTGATATCTAATCTAAACCTCTCCTGGCAGATTCATGCTGTTCTCTCAGGTCCTATCACTAGAGATGTGTCAAACCTGTCATAAGGTTTGAATGCTGTTGCTGTGCTTAAAGGGATAAAGCAGATATCCTAAAAGGAAGAACTTATTTAGTATAAAAGGAATGATGAACTACATGGGACTTGGAAACTCTTAGAGTGTACATTACCTGTGTGGAAAAGATAGTTCTAGGTGATTCTTGTTTTTCAATAGATGTGGCAGCAACGTAACTTATTTGTGTAGCTTTCTTTTTATCGTGTCTGACTTTCTTTTATTATTATTATTTGTAGGCAAGATATTTTCTCTCTTGACTCTTGATGGAAACATACTTATATTTCACCTTGATGTCCTTTATTTGGTACAAATCATCCATAATATCCTGTAAAATAGTTAAACCTTCCTCTCTGATGTCTTCCAATAAATCTTGAACACCTCTGGTGTGCCTTGAGTACTGCATTACTTCAACAATATATAGTTTTTTAGCTTTGGTCCATGAATATGAAGTTCCTTATCACAGACTGAAGATAAAACTGTCTTATGCTTCACACATTGCTATTGTTATATACTTACTACAGATTTTTTTCTTTGCCCAGCAAATTTTCTTTCTGTAATATCAGAAATCAATTTAAAAAGTTTGAACATTAAGAATTTAGATTGTATTTAATACTTTTAAAGTTCCATCACTTTTGAAAATGTCATTGTCTCAATTAAAAATGCTTAAAATTAATTTTCATATGTTATCTCAGTTGTGCAGGCTAAGTGAAATAATTTTGGCAATATCTCGATAGAGCCAGTTTCTATATAAGATGCATAGAAAGGAAGTTATGTTTTTTTCCAAGATTTCTGACCTACAGATTCCTCATGTCTAGCTCTGATTTTATTTGGCTGCAGTTTCCTATTGACAAGGGACAATTTTTGCTTCCTTGAAATCTTACTCTAGTTTTCTTTCTTCTGAATTTTTCTCCCCTTTTGGCCAAAATTTAGTCACCAAAACTGAGCAGGCTGGAGCCTCAGCATTTCCATGTCTTCCTTTTATTATACTTACAGCTAAAACCATCTCTCCTGTCATCCATCTGTTACTCCACAAGGTCACTTCTGTTAAGTTAATGACATGCCTCTCCTTGAAGAGATTGCTGTCATGTCACTTATATATTCATTTCCTGTATAAGTGGCTTTTCTTTTACCTCCAGATTTCAAGCTACAGATCTTTTGTATGATGTCAGCAAATATATCAATGGTTGGCCCCTTTCTGGGTACATTTTATTCCAATTCTCTAATTCAACCTTCATGGGCAGTTACCTGTAACTATCACACATTTTAAATTGCTCTTCCTGCAGTTTGGAAAGAATTTGAAATACTGGTACTATTTGATGTGCTGCCAATTGTGATGCTCAATAACAACAACCCCCGTACATTTTCCGGAATTGCTTGTATTTTGCACAAGGTATGTTTTATGTCTTTTGGATTGAGTAGCTGCTCAGATGATTGAGGTTATATCTTAGACTGATGCTTGTAATGGAGCATCACTCCAGTGCTTTATCATTTCAGGAGCAATAGCACCACATGAGCTACTCTGTCTTGGCTGCAATGTGTTCACATACACACAACTGCTAATGTTTTCCTGCTGCTGGTTGAAAGGTTGATTTGGAATCAGGGCTGCTTATGCCTTGGTTCACAGGAGACTAGCAAACCCACGTACCTAAGACTGTTCATTTAAAACACTTTGTGCTATTCAAAGTAAAGAAGTAATGCTTCTGGTGTAATTATTACAGAAGTTAAAAAAACCCAAAAAAACAAGTACCCCATAAGAAATATATCGAGTGACCTGCTGTTTCAGATTTCTTACCAGGAATAGGAAGTGATTCAAAAAGCAAGCAGTGTCCAGATCTCAGATAAAATGCCTCATCCATCTTTACCTAATACAACACTTTGATGAGGGAAAGTAGAATTCTGTGTGTGGACAAGCACTAGATACAGATCAATAAATGCTGAAGATTAAATGATTGTCCTGTAGTTTACCTGATGCAGACTTACAAGCTAATGTTCAAAACCTTTACCTTAAGTGCCATTCTTTGAATTGTGCATTATGTGAGAATAACTTTCCAAAAACTAAATGGAGCATTGTATGTTTTCTCTGGGTGCAAAAGCACTAAGAGCTTCTTTTACAAAGTAGGATGCTGTCTGTCAAAACTACTATTACTAAGGGTTTTACCCCTCAATATTTATATTAGACAATTCAGTATTCCTCTTCATCATTTGTGTCTGTGTATACCCACATAATTAATTATATCTGCGGTGCTCTGGGAACAATTCTTGTTAATTAATTTCCTTTCCCTTTGCTGACTAGCTGCCTATGCAAAATACAGACTACTGAAGAAATTAAACCCTGATTGGTTTTTTGCTCATGTGATCATCCTTATTTTAAAGTTTCTAAGTGCCTTTGATTTTAGATAAAGTAAAACTGAGAGTTAGAGAGTTATATCTATGCTGTTTGACATAATTTGATAATTTATTCCACATCAGTTCATCTAGGTGAACTGAGAATTTGTGTCTCTCATCATCTTAGAATAGTAAGGTGTAAAATAATACTTTTTTTTGTATTTCAGTATATCATATATATTATGAAAAGTTATTTTTAACTGAAGGGAAATATTGCTTTTGCTATAAATCATTCCACAATATCTCTTTGACCAGGAGAGTTTTTGAATTAAAATTCAGTCTGAAATTATTTTTTTTTCCTCAAAGTACTTGCAAGGTGGTCAACTTCAGCTTAATAAAATGGTTTTTCAGGAGATGGAGGTGAGGTCATCACTACATGCATGCTGGGTGGTTTTAGTTTATATTGTATTTTGTTTACTTCTCTTGAATAAATGAGAGGTTTGACGTCATTAATTGTGCTCTTAGAAAATATTATCTGGTTCTGCATTATCAAAACCAAACTCAAAATCCAGTCTTTATGTCCACATCTGAAATTTGGACCAATGTACACTAAGTGGGCATGACTACTTCAAGACCTCACTCCTGGTATAAACTAAAACACTAATGTAGGCTTTGCTTTGCAGGCAAAGCAATTATTATGATCTCTTGTCTCACTTTCTTTCTGACTGTTTGGGACGGGAGACAGAGTACAGAGATTTCAGATTGAAAGGTTTTTTAGAAGGTTTTAATATTTTGAAAGGTCTTACTTTAATGAGTACCCCAAACACCTCAGAATGCACACAGTACTCATTAGCCAAGTGGAAAATAGAAGTCAGAAAGGTAAGATGAAGGATGATACAAGAGAGAACTGGCTCAGAAATTTCTGTGATGCAAGGAGCACTGCAATCCTGCTTTAGTTCTATGGACCATTTAATCTCTTTCTGAAACTCTTGTCAAAAATTTTTCAGCTGGTTTTATATCATCTTTATTTTGCAATCAGTTTTATATTAAGGAGACAATTTTCCCTGCGCCTTATGAATGCTCTCAATGCAACGCCAGAAAGCCAATGGAGCAGTGCTGCCAACAAGGGAGGCAATGTAAGTCTAGATGGAGCCATATGGTGATGGATCAACATGCTGTGATTTATAGATCTAGACCTCTGAATAGTTCTGAATAATAAAAGAATTATGAATCTCTGAATTCATAGAACAGGGGATTACTTAGCATATGGGGAAAAACTGAATTTATAAACCAGAATATTGCATGTCTTATTTCCCATTCATCTAGGAGAATGATTGAATTATAAACTTGAGTGCTTTATAAGTTTAGAAAAACTACAGTGGTATGTGTTTTCTATTGAAAACTATCTGGAATAAAGTTTTCATTTCACTTACTTTAATAATTTTCTCAGTAAACAGGTTCTCTGCATTATTTGGACATGAATGAGAAACAAAGTGTAATCACTGATAAATTCAAACCTCAAGCACTGACATTCTTGGTAATTATATAGTTTGGAAGATGGATTACCTTTGTTTATGTTGCTGTTTTCATTGTCTCTGCATTAGAAGATCCAATTATTGTTTTGTATATATTAACATGGATGTTTTAGATTAAGCAGTGAGTTTTAAAAGTTTTCATCATAGTGAGGACTGCAAGTTTCCCATCTTTGGTTCAGAGACTTCTCTCTGCAGTTTAGAGTACCTAATTGTCTGCAGTCTCATATCTAATTACTTAAAACTAATCCATTTTAAATTTAATATTCTCTATCTGCTAGCTTTTCCAAATTCTCAAGTACTTTTATAAACATTTAAAAAAATACTGTTAATATAAGATTAATCTACATGTCTAAAACTATATTCCTTCTTATAGTCTGGTGTATAAAATGCATGTCCCATAGTTGTTCAAAGAATGTGATAAGTAATTTTGCATTTTCATTTGCAGAGAATCCACTTCTGGTCCAGGTTAAATAATTGTAATAAAATAGTTAATCAGTACTTTATCCAGCACAAAAAATATTGATTATTTTATTACTGTTTGGAAAAAAAATTGTACCCTTCATATTCTTCTTTCATAGTAGGATCTGTCTTGTACATTGGTTGCATATTGGTCATTCCACTAAAACTCATTAGTACCTTTCCTTCCCATATTTTTTCTTTTCTGTGTGCAAATTTAGATGTCCCAGATGACATTCTCTGAATGTCACCCATAATGTAGAAAGCAGGCTGACCTATGTCTTTAGTACCTCCTAGAATAACTAGAAAAAAAAATCTTCTGTCACAGAAGAAAAATTCTTATGTGTCAGAAGGAGGAAGGTTGTGAATAATTTTTAATTAGAAGAATCATAATAAAATACATTTTTAAAAGAAAAATTCTCTGGAAATGCTCTGAAAATCTTATAATGTAGAAATAATACTAGTACAGGATAGTCTATATGGGTAGACATCATCATCACTGGATCATTGTATCCTGAAAACTAAGTAAAAATCTCATTGAAATTTACAGTTCTATATCTTTTTTATTATCATTACAATAACTAATAACATATTGCAAAGGAAGAAGACCATTTATACTGTTTTGAATTGCAATCACTCTTCAATTCAATGAAATTGAATGCAAATTAAATATTTAGATTAAAAGTTTTAGAGGACAACTAAAATACCATAGAAAGAACAAATCATATGAAAGAGGCTGGTGAGAATTGAGAATTTCATGTAAGACCAAATATACCTATGATAATTTCATATAATATTAAAGCGACTTTTTTAATCTAGATAATTTACATATAGTTTTCTAAATAATATGTACTTTTTAATACATATTATTCTACTATAGAATAAACTATTGTTCTCTGTTTGTAACAAACCATTTTCCTTCTTTTTCTACATCCATTTTGGATATCTTGAATATTTTTGCAGGTTGCCAATATACATTATTGCATAAAATGATATGCATATAAAGTTTTGATTGATCTGTAAGTCCATTTTAATTCAGTACTTGTCTTCTTTTCTCCATTTTGCAGAAGTGGTGTTTGATGTGTTATATTCCATTTGCCTTCCCATGTTTATACTGAATATATTGTTAAGGTTACAGAAACAATAATTGCTCTCTTGCAAAATATATGTAGACTGCAAACATAAATTCCACCATACATTATAAACTGAAAGGTAGCCTACATGTTGAAGTCATAGTCCCTTAGTTTTTGTGATAGTGTTAGCAAATATGGGCTGTCTGTTTCCTTGTCACTGTTTTAGCAAAGTAACACTCTAACAGCAGAAAACATGCAAGGAAAATATTGAATTAACTTTTTTACTTTGATATTCTGATGTATTTACATTACAGTGTAGATATCTCATAGCCTTCCAGTAGGCTAGTTGGGCTTTTTTGCTACAAGTTTTGCAGCTTAGTGGGCCAGATATAGATATAGTTTATACACAGAACAAAGAATTTAGCATTAATTTCAATGAAATCTAAACAAACAAAACAAGCAAACCAAAAAACCCACCACCAACAAAAATATGATTCCAGATCAATTATGAGATAAAAGGAAGTAAAGAAATTATTACAGAAATCCTTTAATAATAAGGTTTTTTAATATAAAGTTGACCTCTTATTTTCTGGTGTTACACTTTTATTTTTGCTGCCCTTCTTATTCCCAAGGTCAATAACTATCATGTGAAACTGTACAACAGCTCATTTTAAAAGGTGTTCTAGTTCCAAAGGTCTATATTCTATATAGGAATGCTATCCTGTATCACAAAATCTTTATGTTAAGTTTGCCTGAAATTTTCAATTGATTTCTTAAACGTTTCTTTTTCTTAGAATACCCTTTCTGACTCATATATTCATTCAAAGAATCCCTTCTTTTCTTACGTTTCCCTTTACATTTCTCAATTCTTTACTTCTTTTTTATTAAATTTGATACTAAAGCAGAACAAGTCAAAACAAGAAGCAGCATATTAATATTCTGTCCTTTCTCTTAAATAGTACCTTTGTGCCAGGGTAATTACAACTTTATTTCTTTTAAGATATGTAGTTGAGAAAAAATATGAAACCTATTATGACATGAGACATAATAAAACAAGATCCATAGTTGTGTAACCACAATTTACTTGTTTCAGGACAGTGTACCCATCTATTTTCTCTTATAATTAGATTGTAAATTTCAACAGGGAAGGCTCTCCGTCATAAATCTATCGAATACCTAGCAGCATACAGTCCAATTCTGCCTGGAATGTCGTAGAATATCTACCATAAAATAAAAGAATCGTAAGTATTGAGGAATTATTTATAAATATTATGTTCTATTTGTCTCTCAGCATTTCCCTAACACAAACCAGCAAGAGACATTACAGTACATAATGATTTTCTTTGCTGTTCTTTCTCCATGAATGATATAAATTCTCAAATGATGCATGTCTCCCTTCCTGTTTGTGGCAGAGGGACACACTGTATACACACATTTTTACTAAGAATTAAGAAGTATAGAATTCTGCATGCTGCTTTATCAGAAGACTCTCTTGAAGACAGGAACATGGTCCTATGAAGTAACTTTACTGTTATGATACAGTTTAAGCATTTGCATTTTTCCTAGGAGTTCTTAACTTAAGCTTTCAGACATGAGCAAATGTGAGCAACTGCAGGATTCATCCTCTGAACTAAGATAGAGAATTTTTGTCTTTCATGTGACTTGGAGATCAACTTAAATCTCCCCAGAGAAATGTCTGCATATCTATAACTTGGATACTTAATTAATTCTATTCAAGAGGGAAATGCCTTTCTCTCTGTGTCCTGTCCTGTTTACCAAAGAAACATATCTAATTATTTCAGTTTGCCCTAAAGTGAGGTAATATGTGTTAGTAGCTGGCAGGGGCTTTGCAAGTTCTTCAGTCAAAAGCACAATTTAAAGAAGGAGGAAATAATGATATTATTTACTGCATTAAGAAAGAAAAATGTGTTCTTCCCATTGTGATCCTGTCAATCTTCCCCGTTATTATTTTTTTTATAGTTTCCTGTCTCAGAAATACTCACCAATTCAAATTGAAAGTACTGGCACTTTGCTTCTTTTGTTCTTGTGTATTTCAGATCTCTCTTTAATTAAGATTACTTTTTTCCATTCATTGTCTACCTGAAAAACTGGTAAGACAGTGTTTAATTCTGCTGCTTCTTAGCATAAGCTGTTCTGTAACTTTCATTAGTTTGATGGGATTACTGATATATAGTAAAATTTAATCAAGTTAACAGCATTTTTAAAATAGTCAACATCCCAATAATCAAGATAGAAACTACTAAAGTCGCTTTAATCTGATGGGAATCTCAACAGACAGGTGCAGCAGATTTTTTGTTTCAGTTAAAGCTTTGTGTTTCAGTGTTGTGGTGACAGTCTTGGTGCCAATATCTGCTTTAGTAGAGGTACAAAAGAAGACTTATGTTTGAAGATCTAGTGGATAGGGACCCTACTATTCTCAAATTAAAAGCCAAAAGTATTATTTTGTTAAAATAAGGTCACTCTGAAATTACTGATACATTCACTTAGAAACCAATTTTTTGTTTCTATTTTTATTCTTGTGGTGTCTAACAAAAAATGCAGAAATAATCTTGGAACTGACCTTAGGAAGGAACATAAAACCTTATATCTCCTTCACCTCCACTTGATCTTGTCTTCACATTGCAATCATAAACATGGCTAGTATTTTTGCATAGCTTTTTTTTTTTCCTTTCAGCCTCCTTATTTGCTTTTCTGGCTAGATAACATTGTTGAGAGGTGAATAAGAAGCATCCTTGTGTGGGAAAACAACAAAGAGTACTTGAGGTTCAGTATGTCTGGTTTGGGGCTATTCTTTTTCCCTAGAGAAATATGCTAGTATTATCTGCGGAATGTCACATTTCCAGGGTTTTTTAAGCAAGTATACAACTGAATTCCCTAAAAGGCAGACTGAAAAAAAAACCTGTCGAAGCAAGTGCTTCTCAGACAGGGAGCAGGGGCTCATAAAAGAGACTGAGAGGAGCAAGAATGCATTAAGCTGGAACTTTGGTCAAACATTTCATAATGTAGAGGCATGCTTCAGGCAACAGAATACATTAGTGCCTTTTTCTGAATCAGTCCCATTAATTTAAATAGCTGAAATCCTCATAATTTTCACTTAAAGGAAAAAAAAAACCTACTAAAAATCTTATCTATTGAGGACAGAAATATGTATATCTAGCAATTATTTCGAATGCACCATAAATTCACTTCCTAGTAAACTAAACTGCTATTATACTGAGGTCATTTAAAAGCCAGAACAATATTAATCTAGGCTTTTCACCATCTGTTCTACTCAGTCTGAATGCAAAGGAGCCCCATCATCCAGTAGCCTTAAGGAGTAAGGTATAAATATGTAAATACAGCTGTGTATTAGACAATTTTGGAATGCAACTAAGAATCTTGTGTTACATGAGTTAGTAACAGTAACAAAGAAAGGAGTGATTGAAAGAAAGCTCAGTGTGATCACAAAAGATGCAGTTCCCTGATATTTTGATTAGAAATAAAAATACCTCTCCATCCCAATAATTTTCATTTTAACAGGGAATTATTTGAAAGTTCATTTTAAAAGTTTAACTGCAGTATTTTTTGCTGCATTACTGTTTGGTTGTTTCTTTGGCTGACTGATTGCCACGCAGATGTATTTTTGACTCCTTCATGAATCACCTGTATCCCATCTTCAGTCTCAGACTTCTAGTCAACAATTTTCCAGTGGTGGGCTGGTGACAAGACTTAAGAGTGTAAACCCCTGACAGTTCACTTCAATGACATTATCAGTTCTGAAATTAAGAATTTGTTCTTTTTCTGAGTAAAGAGGTGTTAATTACTAAAGTTACTAATGTAGCATTTTTTCATAAAGCATTTCATTTGAGATAGTAACCTTATTGAGAAAGTGTAGATGATAAAGCAATAAATGCTTTCAACCAGGAAAGGTACTGTCTGTCTGTGACATAACTTACATGTGAGACTCTAATTTGGCTAGCCTCAAGTCCTCAATGTCATTTTTTTCATTTGCAATTGTGGTGATACTTTCCTGTAAGTTAAAATTTGCCTCTTGAGAAAGACATAAATAGCATACACTATCCTATTACTCCAAATGTGTATAAAACTCCTTCCTAATTCCATGAATTAAGAATTCCTTGAAGTCATATTTCTGAAGGTGTACAGTTTATGCTACTCATTTACAGTAATTATCATCCAGGAAATTAATTTTCTTCAAGAAATACATCTACAGCCCCATATTCATAATATTCATATTTTATCATCTTCAAAATTCTCATTCTTCCAAAGGACAATGTCTGTGACAAAATGTGCAAACCTCACATTTTACTTTTATCAGTTTTTCTAACTCCTCTGATTTACATATATGGATTTTTAATGAAAAGAATAGACAGACTTTGAATGCCATTACTGAAGATATTTTTTTATATCCCTGCTATTTCCAGTAGATCAACAACAGCCATAGAACATATACACTGGTTTTAAGGTTTTTGAACATCCTCCTAGATGTATTATATAAGTCAGTAACTTCAGAATATGCTGAGGACAGTCTGCTTCTGAAACCCATAAATTACAGTCAGAATCATTCAGACCAAAACCACTATTTCCCTGGACAACTGCTGAAGTCAAGTATATACTATTAATAATTCAAACTGATTCCTGTGAAATTCTTAACTTTACAGTGACTTTGACAAACTGCATAATTCATGCTTTAAGCAACTTCATTTAATCCTAACTTCACTATTTCTTTTAGATTAGCATTTTAATGACATGTGCCTAACAAGGCTGTTAAGCTTTGCAAATTTTCTTCATACACTTATATATTTATGTTTGATTATAGAGTTTTGGTTTTCCTCTGGTGTATTCCAAAAGTTGAAAGACACAGTATTTGTAGTTATAGAGAATATTAACAACTGGTTTAGGGGCAGCACAGTAAAAAAGGAAGCAAATTAGAATCAGCACTGGAAAAAAAAGAGTAGAAAAAGGTTTTTGCATTGTTACATACACTTTTTGCATGTATATGTTGTACTATTACTAATATTAATGACCTTTTACAGCCTGAGAAAGATGCCAAAAAACCTATGGTATTTTGATCTAAATATTGGATGCATTCTAATTTCTAAACAGAATAAGAGAAGTTGTATGATATGTGCACATACAAAACAAGTAGCTTATTATGCAAAATAGAGAATTAATGTATTTCTATTGTCAGAGGCATGACCAATGAATCACGTTTTGGTTTTTATATTGTTCTTTTGAGTTGGGTTTTTATGTCTTGTAGTTATTCAGGATTTTGTGGTTTTTTTGTTTGTTTGTTTGTTTGTTTGTTTTTGTATTTTTTTGTTTGTTTTTTTTTTTTTTGTTTTTTTTTCTCTTCAGCCAGAGTTATCAGATTTGTGCTGCTTCCCAGATTTTCTAAGTCAACTAAAAGCTAAGAAATAGTTCTGGTATTGAGTTAATTCTGTAGTTAGGTGTTCAGAGTCAGCTAGGTGCTGGAAAAAACTTATCTTAGATGAAAAGCAACCACTGTTGACTTTTGTACTGTATTTTTAACGAACTTGAAGACAGTGATTGACAGACCTACTTTGCTATTTCCAACTTTTCAAAGCTGGATTTTTTTTTTCATATCCAATTTGGACTTTCTTTCAATTATTTTGGGACCTAATAAATATTCAAACAAATAATTGCATACCTCTTCACAAAGAATGACGAGGTGGAAATTTGAAAAAACACCAAGCCTTTCTTCCTCCTTGGCAAAGTTTATACAGTACAAATATGTTTTGATTTTATCAGAGACATCATTATTCCTTTAGGGGTGAAGAAACTCTAGCAAGTTTTTGACAGCTTTATCACAAGGAAGAACTTCTAGAGTCTGAAACCTCTGTCCAGTATGTCTGTGATAGAATAAATTAACATGTGATTTTCTTTCTCTTTGAAGTTATGGCAGTATTTTGGCTAGATATGATTGAAAAGAAAGTGTTACAAAATAATATATTCTCCAGAGCATGACCTAAAAGTGTAGGTGCAGCAATTAGTCTCAAATAGGATTTTAGTCAAATTAACTATAGCATTCAATTACTTTTTTATTGCTTTTGGGTAGTACAGTTATCTTCATGGAAGATTAATAAATGTCTTTAACAATGTGTTTTGTCTCTGGCATAACTTAGTTTCATGTTACAGCTGCTAATAAGCTTCCAGGTATATCCATGACATTTTTGAATCTTAAACTGGAGATCTCTAGTAATTGAAGGAGTTCCTTTGTATTGGACAAAGGTGTGTGGAATTCCCTTTTTTCAGAGAAATATCTCAGTTCAGCTGAATCACATTTTGAAGTGGGAATAGTAGTTGCATTAAATTATTGCCTGAAGGTCCTCTTTATGTTCTCACCTTCAGAGCTCAAGACAATCATATACCTTGTAGTAGGTAAAACTCCAAACTCCATGTATTTATGGAAGCACTCTAATTCAAATATTAACTTCCAAAAAATAGAGAAAGGCAGTGTTAGGAGTGAACCTTGCCTAATTCCAGAGAAAAAAAGAACTCTAAAAATGATTACTTAAATTTATATTAATTTGAAACTTTTACTGGGAGTTTTAATATAAGAAAATTGCTTACTTTACATCCAAGTTTGACATTTATCAGGTTTAGTACCTTTAGTATTGGATTTTATTTCAGTTCATTACCTAATTTTGCAATTTTTTCCTTCTTCAGTTCAAATTTGCAGGAAAAAACACTGAATTTTGACCCTCAAAACCCAAAACTATAATTCAAAACCAATTCCATATGTATAAAAAATATTTTAAAAGCAATATTAATTTTCCTTGTCTTCTCCTTTTTTACTTTGAAAATATTTAAAAGGACCCTAGTCTCAGAGGAATTACGCATAAACCATGCTTAAATTTATCAGTCAACAGAAATTCATAAAACGGAATTCTGTCCCCTGGGACTGTCTTATATGGCTTGAAAGAGGGTATTGCTTATTTAAAGATTACTTAAAAAGACATTTTGCAAAGTACCTAGGAGTTTGAGTGCTGAAGAGGCCATTTTGAATGTCCGCAAAATGTATGTGTTTTTATCTTTTCTTCTCATTTTTTGCCCAATTTCATTAAGAAGAGTTTGTGCAATCACTTATCCATCTGCCATTCTCTTTCATCTAGTAACCCTTTACCTGCCGGTTAATTTAAACTAAATTTAACACAGAACTACAGAACTCAAAGCAAATATATGGGTGTGAGTTTTTAAAATTCACAGGTGAATAGAAAGAAAAATATATACCATATTGAAAAAAAAAAAAAGCTTCTTCAGGAGCTCAGGAGTTATTTATTCTTTCTGAATTCTAGGATGACTTGGGTTGACTTGAACCCTGGCAATTCCTGCTCACCCTGGCTAAGGTGATGGGTGGGAAAAGGGCATAGAAAGAACCAGAAATACACACAGGGTAGGCAAGAAGCAAAGTGGTAAACTGAAGACACCATGAAGCAGATGCGTCATAGGTAGAAACAACACAAATCCCTGGGAAAATAGTTCAAATTGTTTCATTGTTCACTAAAAAAGAAGTGACAAATCAAACCTATTTTTTAACTTTCCACTCTCGTAAATACTTTTGAGAAAACACTGAAGAAAAATAAAGTGAACTGCTTAGAACTTGACAGGAAGGAAGTGCTGGTAAATTCAAGAGTGATATGATTATATAAGGTGTCCGAGTACAACATGCTGTGATCCAGGGCCATAATCAAACGTTGATGTATGTTAGCAAGAGGTCACTTGTGAGATTAAATTAGTATCTCTATTTCAGCACTGCATTTAAAACCACTGTGTTTAAAACCTTGAATCACAGCAGAGTTTGTGATTTTAAGAGTTGCCTTAAATTCTTACATGCACACAGATTTTTCCTACTTGAAAGATGTTTTTAAATTTTGTACTATGCTTTGTATCTCTGAGATCATGTCTGGTTCTTGAAGCAGAAATGAATGGTTAATGCATTCTTTAGAGTTCTAATTTTTACAACAAATTTTTAAGATTGTATGCTTTTTGCATCCTATACTCACATGACTCTCTCTCTCTTCAGCACACAAAGCATTGTTGAAATCTTTGAAAAAAATCTGGATTTGCAAGCTGCTGAAAAAGCACTTTGTTGCCTAGCAGGTGCAGGTGAACTGAGGGTCAAAATCTGCTTGATGTGCACTGCACTTTGCTATGATTTGATGTAGATACAAGCAAATACATTTGAGCAGAATCTAGTATATGATCAAAGTCAAATGAACATGGGCTTACAGTTTTTGAACCTCATATAATCTCTTTTGAAGTTCATAAAATCTTAATAAACTTTATTCTCCTTTTGAGAATTTGGTGTTTTCTTAGTGTTTATTTGTTCTTCTGAACCCACCTTTTTGATTCCAGTTTTGGTATTCCCAAAAAAAGCATCAGTAAATCATTGCAACAACCTATTAATTTTGCCAATCTGTGTGACAAATGCATGAGTTTTGGCTTTGTTTGGATCTCTTTTAGGTTAGATGCAATTTGATTAAACTCAGGTTTGCTGAAACAGACAAAGGCTTTACATTTTGAACAAAAATATTACTGAGATAGTATTAACCTCACCATTTTAGATCTAGAACCATAAAAATACTATGGTAGGCAGATACATCTTGCTGTTGTATTTGGGGGATCATCTAGGCCAACCTGTTGCCCAAAGAAAGGCTGAATTCAGAGCTAGAGCCAGATTTCTCTTTGTCTTTTTGGGTTGAGCTTTGAGTTTTGTAAGGTCAAGATTTGACTCCATCTCTGGAGAAGCTGGTCCATGTTTAATCACTCACAATGTAAAGAGGTTTTTTTTTACAGAATCACAGATTGGAAGTAGGTTGGAAAAGTAGGTGGGAAAAGACCTTTGAGATCATAAAGTCCAACCTACAAGCTAAAATCTCCTCATCAACTAAACTATGGTACCAAGTGCCACATCCAATCCTTTTTTTTTTTATTTAATTGAATTTTTTGTTCTGTCTTCTTGTTCCTATTGCATTGTCTTATGCGTGTCAGTGAGGAAACTGGCATCTAACAGCTGATTTTCAAGTTTAAACAGTTAATTCTAAATTCATCCCATTTCTCGGGTTGCTGCTGAAATACAGCTTACTTTTAAATAACTCTGGTAACACAGCTTTAAATTAAGATGAATACTAATGTTTAACTGGGTTTGGAAAGATATCCACATTTGTTTCTATTTTTATATCTTTTTACACATTTATGCCTTTTATAATTTAATCATCCATGTTATTTTAGGATAATGAGTAAAACTTTTTTATTTGCATATGGATTCCTTTACTTATTTTATTGATTTTCTCTCTTTTGAAAGTGAGTGTTCTGATTATTTTTAAATATGGTCTGTCAGTATTTGTTCTTTTGTGTGAGGGGTCAACTTGATTAAAAACTCTGAAGCTTAGAGGGGAAGTCTTGTCATAAGGCTTACAAAACCTTTAACAAGGCTACTAAATAAATAAAAAAATGTCAGTTTTCCATTTTTGAGTATTAGAAGACTGGAATGCTTTAGTAAATGACCTTCATTAAAAGGCACAAAATCTTTTGGAATGGATCTGCTGTAGTTGGGAGAACCTAAAAAGACATGTTTTGATGATGAAGAAGTAGCTATCCAATTCTCATATCTTCAGTTAGAAAATTCGATTGTCACAGTCATTATGCCATAGATAAATTATCACTGATGCACTGGTAGTCAGTGAGTGCATTTATGGGGTGACAGCTGATTCTATTCACTTAAGCACAAAAAGCATCTCTTATTAGCCATAATAAGAAAAAGTGCTAGTTTATATTAATTTTATTTTGTTCTATTCTCGTACATGTTTTCTTTAAAACTTTTTCTGTAAATGAAGAGCATATTACAGAGCAGAAAATACAAAATATCTGAACTAAATGAAGAAGATCAAAAAAAAAAAGTGAGTTTTGATGGTTCTTGTCAGACTATAAATTCAATTTTCAAATACTTTTATTCAGTATGTCCTAAATATGTCAGATCCAGAGAGTTTACTTAAATTATGGCTTTTTTGGTCTGCTGTTTTCTAGTCTCCCTAGTATATTGGCCAAGATGAACCAAAAATAGGTTATAGGAAACATCTAAAATATGTTATGGGAGCACATCTTCAAAACCACTGTGGCTATTGTACTAGCCGAAGTGATGGAGGATTCTTTGTCGCAGTAAACTAATTGGTCTCTCAACACATACTATATTTCTAGGAAACACCAGTAATTTTTTGAATTTCATTTGACTTTCATTTGAAGTTATCATTTTTTGAAAAAAAAAAACTTTGTATTGCCATACATCCATGAAAGGTGCTGTCTCTGCTGATAACCTCTGTAAAGATACTTCAGAGTCACAGTACATAATATACACCCCTGCTTTTTGAGAAAGGAATTTTAGACAGGTTCTTTTTTTTTTTTTTTTTTTGTGAAAGGCATATGGCATGGGACATATTATACTTTAAGTGCACTAGCAACAGATTTTATGTATCCCAAGAACACTTTTTCTCAGTAAATTACTCATTCAAGGTAAATGATGGGAAACCAAAATTAACATTTTTATAGGGACAGAGTTGTGATGCAAAAGATAGATGACTCTTTACAGAATCTGAGTTTAAAACAGGGTGAAAGTATCTACATGCACTAAGATTATAAGTTTATATTTTTATGTAGTGATAGTGGAATAAATTTTGTTTAAAGAATACAAGAGGTATGTTTTAGAATTTCATTTTAGTTGAACTTTTACTTTTTTTTTCTTATTTTTTAACTCCTTTCTTGAGTTTGCCTACAAAAAGAGAGTAGAAATTTTTGCTTTTGATTAAAAGAGTAAAATAAATATATGTAGGGTTTTTTTCCCCTGTTTTCCTGTAAATTTAGTGGAATATCCAAAATAAAACAATAGAGAAAATGAAAAATAGAAGAATGGCTAGAAGTGTAATCATTGCTGGTAGAGCCTTTCTCATCTTCCTTAAAACTTAGGCATCTAGCATGGGGAAAAACGTGGCTTAAGTTTTCCACCATAGGAAATATGAGTCTTTCACATCTTAAACATATATTTTCCTGACTGATCTCACATTTTCCTCCTGATTTTCCAGTTCAACAATTGTTGCTCTTGTAGCCCTTTGGAAAAAAATGAAATTGATTGCAAGAAAACTATCTGGAGAAAATAATCTGAAGCTGTCAGTAATTTTGATGATACTTAAGCTGCTAAATTTTCTTAATAACTTATTTCAGGCTGGTATGTTGGAGTTTTTGAGAAAAAAATCAAGTTTAAAAAAATTCCTAGCAATGCAACAAACTGCAGGAAACTTAGAAGTGATGAATTTTCCAGATTCTGCTGTCAACACGATATTCTTCTTCAGAATTCTCTCTATGCCCTGCATTCAGGTTTGGTAACTGATATAAAGAACAGGGGGAAAAGTACACCAAATATTCAGTTTTCACTGTGGTTTCATATTTTCTTTTTCTGTCTTTGTTTTCAGATTTATTTAAAATATAATATAGCTAAAAATATAGCATTAACGATGCAGGAAAAAATTAATACAGTTTAGAATATCAATCGATAAGAACATCTGACTAGAGAAGAATATCAGATTAGAGAAGCACTTAATTCTACTAAAGTAATTGAGGCAGTGTTTTTGTTTCTATTTTCAATCTAATTTGGATGACATTTTGTAATTTCCAAGAACAGGTTTACCGAAAGTAGTCTTGATCAATCTACTAAAAAGGAATAACATTGATGGGAATAGATAGATTCACCAGTTCAATGCTTGCTGGAGCTTGGTGGCTCCAAGGTTGGTGTTATCAGAAAAATATTGGGATTTTGACCATGGGATTATCTACTGACAGCTGACAGAATGTTTTTTTTTTATAGGAGGAAAAAGAGTTCTAACAAAGGAGCTAGTGAGGCTCATTGATAGAGCTTTAAATTATATTGGAAGGAGGAAAGAGAAGAAACTAGTGCTGGCAAACAGAAAGTTGAACATGAGCCAGCAGTGCTCTGGCAGCCAGGAGGGCCACCCATGTCCTGGGGGACATCAGGCACAGCATGGCCAGCCAGGCAAGGGAGGGGATTGTCCTGCTCTGCTCTGCACTGGGGCGGCCTCAGCTCGAGTGCTGGGGGCAGTTTTGGACACCACAATATTAGAAAGACATTAAAGTATTCTAGAGCATCCAGAGAAGGGTAACAAAGATGGTGAAGGGCCTTAAGGGGAAGCTGTGTGTATTAGAAGTGTCTGAGGTCACTTGGTCTGTTCAGCCCGGAGAAAATGAGACTGAGGGGAGACCTCACTGAAGTCTGCAACTTCCTCAAGAGTGGAAGAGGAGGAGCAGGCACTGATCTCTTTTCTCTGGTGATCAGACTGGAAGGAATGGCCTGAAGTTGTGTCAGGGGAGGTTTAGGCTGGATATTAGAAAAAGGCTTTTCACCCAGAGGTTTGTTAGGTGCTGGAGCAGGCTCTTGGACTCCTGGAGTTGGATTTACTGATCCTTATGGGTCCCTTCCAAATCAGCTTACCCTGATATTCTGTCTTTGAATTCTCTGTTGTGCTACAGCTATCCAAGTAAATGTTACATTTCTGGATGCATTTCTAAATAATGTCATGGTTGTGATTATGTTTAATATTTTATACAAAACTCAATTTGAATCCCCTACTTCAGAATAAAAGCACTTTAAATTGGAACAATTTGCTTTCTTTACTGATTAAATTTCAAAATAATGAAATAAAAAATAGATTCAAATTCAGCTGAACACTGTTTCTATAATTCTGTGAAAGGCAATTCCTAGATTCTACACCACAAAAACCCTTTGAATGCACAGAAAACCAGCTTTCAGAGTTCAGTTACCTAATTAATTTTGTCACTGGGAAAATGCAAACAATGGGATCGTCTATCTGTGTTGCTACTTTTGTGGAGCTGGTGGGAGAAGCTTTTGCAGATATTTCTAAAATGCCCTGTTATCAATGATCAATGTTTTAAATACAGATTTTGAAACTGCTTAAATGTGTTGTTGGTTAGGTCCACAGATAATATCTTTAGTACAGACTGCGCTTAAGTTAGCACAAACAATAAAAACTTGCAAGTGAAAAATTGGAAAACAATTAGAAATTTAGGTGGATATGTGATTATATTTCTTTTGAACTTAGTTTATAGTTTACTTTCCAAAAAAAGCCCATGTAAACAGAGCTCAGGATGGAGTTGTTGCACATTACAGTTGGTTCTTTAAGCTAACGTTTAATAGATATGATTTGTGAAAGTCAACATTTCTGCTAATCTTTCCATACAATGTCAAAACCCAAAATGCAAACATCTATTACTCACTGAAGCAAAGAAAAAGATGTGGCTTCATGCATTAGCAGTTAGGTAAAGAAATAAATAATTTCTTTAGTACAGAATGATCTTCAGTTAGTAAAAGCAACAAAACTTGCAAATAAGAGATTGTTCAGGAATCTTAAAATACCAAGACACTGCAACTGGATTTTTAGCAGATGCCATTATTGCCTTGGACAATTCACAATCATGCATTATTAATATCTTCCTTTCTGTTGAATAATTAGAAAAACAACAAAAAGAGCAATATATGCCATTGAGTATTTTTGGCCTGTAAAAGGATGTTCTTTGAACACATTAACTAAATTAAATGTTCTTTATGTTGATAAGATCAACTCTGATTTTACATATCCAATATATTTTATACCATCCATCTTTATACCTGTCAACAATAACCATGGAAATACAAATCATAATTTTTTGAAGAACATATGACAGTTTAAGAGAAAGCTACCTAAAGTTTCTGCTATTACTCATTTGCTCTAAGTTATCAGACCCACACTCTGCAGTGTTTTTATGCCATGTATACCAGCTGTTCCTATGGTTGTGGTGATGGGTCTTCATTATTAAAACATTTGCGAGAGTTGCAGTTACTCCTTTTCAAAATCATCTTTAGCTTTCATGCCATTTCCCACTACTTGAATAAAGAAATTTTTCAGAGTGTTTTTTTCTTTCATCATTGAAGATGGCTTGATTCCATGGAAACTGTTAGTGTCTTTATATATTTGTGAAATTTATTTCATATCCACCCTCGTGCCAGCCATTCAGGTGAGCAGGGGGTGATCAGAGGGTCATTTGGAGGTGATTTAAAGGAGTTGATCAAGCGCTCAGCTTCTTGGGGTACGAGATCTTACCAGGATACTCCCTGAACTAATTTATCCCTCTGATTATTACCCAGTGCTGGTTGTCCAGGTTGGCAGTGATGAGATTGACAAGAAGGGTACCAGGGTAATTAAAAAGGACTTCAAGGCTCTGTGTTAATTGGCTGACGGCACAGGGGTGCAGGTGCTGTTCTGCTCAGCTCCTTTCGTAGCAGGGATGAATAATGAAAGGAACAGGAAAACAAACACATGTTATCAATAAGTGACTTAAGGGCTGGTGCCACCTGTGGAATTTTGGTTTCTTTGATCATGGGGCAATTTTTATGGCATTAGGTCTGCTAGAGTTGGATGGGCTTCATCTGTCTAGGAAAGACAAAAGTATTCTAGCTCATGTGTTGCAGGGCTAATTGAGAGGGCTTTAAACTAAGTTTGAAGGGGGAAGGGGATAAAACCAGTCTCTCCAGAGATTAGTTGAAAATCAAGTTTTATATGGCCATTATCATGTGATTAACATATTTCTCAAAAGTCTGTATGTGGTCTAAACTGGTATCACTAGGCAAGTCCATAAAAATTGATTTAAGGACAACTAATTTTGCCTCTAGCACAATCACAAGTGTTTTATTTTCTTTTAACTTGCTTTGGGACACAGTATTTACAAAACATGACAGAATTGAACACATACAGCCTAAAATAAACAAAAGAAAGATCAAAGAAGTAGTACTAACAAATGGCATTTGAAATGCTGTATACAGACATAGAGTATAATAGAAAAAATATTATTTACAAACCAAGCAGAATTTTAGAGAATTCTTAAGGTGATATTTTTAACAATAGCTGTAAGAGTAATTTTTGTTGTTGATTCAATTAGTTACTGATGACACAACCTTTTTCTATTTCTCGTTATCGTCACAGTGAAGAATAGGCCTTTGCATCTCTCACAAAGCCATCAGTCGAGCATGCATTTCACTTGTGAGCCATAGAGTAGTTTTTGAATTGTTAATGTCTTATGAAATGTCACTATGATGAATTGTCATTTGAAAGATGTAGCAATGTCAACTTTAGCAAGACACAAAATTGTGTATATTGCACAACAGTATTTGCATAATGTTTTGCCATAAAACAGTACTTTAAATTCAAGCATTAAAAACATGCAGCAAAACAAATTTAAGGTTTATTAAAGCTGGAATGGCTTTTATGAAAATATCTGAAATATTGTAATCAGTTTTACATAGTTATTGCAAACACATAAGCTATATGTTTCAGATTATTCTTGACTCTGCAATAACTCCTGTGGCTGAAAGTTTCAATATTAATTACTGGCCAGTTCATTAATTGTATATATAGGATTTCTCAGTGACAGACAAAATTCATTCTCATCATTCTTTAACTAGGAATGAGACTGCAGTGAAAAAGGTTGGAATCTCAGCAGCAGAAATCATGCCTAGTCCAGCCAATTGGATCAGGAAGACATTATGTGTTCAGTGGTCACAATGGAGGAAAAGAAAATTCCTGGGTTTTTCTGCGCTCAAAAATCTGTGATTACTGGGCAGCTGGAAGGATTCTAATATGTCTAAGCCTACTTACTGGAAATCTGACTGACAACGCAGATTTCCACACCCTCAATAAAGTGGGAAACCTTAACCAGCAATTTAAATAAAGCAATTTAAAGTAAAATGTGAATAATTACATGATGGGTTTCAACAATAGATACCAAATAGATTGTTTTTACATTATATAGATATAAACTGTAGAATTTACCTGTACAGCATGCCTCAGTGAAGGATTTCTGCCAAGTAAGCCATGATGAGGGGGAAACAAATTCTATTAACACAGGCAGGAGAAATATTGAGTAAACTAAAAGGATATTTAGTTTGCTTATTTTGGTCTATGATCATCAAGTTACAAACATCCCCTTGGCAATATAGATTTTCCCACAAAGAATCCAGCTGAAGATCCTCCATATGTTTTATTCCCTTATAATTGTTGAAGACGGGGTCTTGTGCTCAAAGTGATGATTTTGAATCCTCCAACGAGGCAGTCCATATAATATTTAAAGATATGTAGCTGACATAAAGAAGCAGCAAACCAGTAGAGAAGGAAGTCAACATACATTTTTTTCAACCAGAAGTTTTATGAATAACTTGAGATTAAGCCTTCTCTTCCAATTAAAACAAACAAATATATAAGCAAGCAAAGTCTAATAAGAGGAACATAGTTTCAAATATTTGAACTTAGTGTCAGACCAATGCTTTTTCCCAGCCTCAAAATCATTCTTCAAACTTGCTGAATAATTTAGGAGACACTGCACACTACAGTGTTAATGACACCGGCATCTACATATCTTTGGTTGTAACTGAATAGCAACTTTTTGTCTTACTTGATCTCAATTCCCTTTTCAGTAAAATTCATGGAATGGCTTTACTCCTTTGGTGCCCTAATTGGTTCATGTGTCTGCCTCTGAAATTAATTTTTTTGTCAACAATTAGGCAATTGCAATAGCAACTGTGAAACTGTGTTACAAAGTATTTTATTTTCTTCTGTTTCCAGTTGGAGTGTTTTGGAGCATTAAAGCAGCATATTTAGGAGGCATGTTTTCCCTTGTCAGAAACACTGATCTGTCTTAAAATACAGTCCAAGAGATTTTTTCACTTTAATTTTTTCCTACCAGAAATAGTTCTTCGAAGACTTAAAGAGAAAATATGTGATTTCATTGCATGGGGGTGAGAGGGAATGTTTACAGAAAGGAGAATGAGTATAGCATATAATATAAACTTTTCATTTCAACTTTCTACAAGAAAATTTTTAAAACCTTCAGTAGCCAAATATCTGCTAAGACCTTACAGATGTTCTAAAACCTGTTTTATTAAAATTATTATAAAAGTATTTATATGTCTAACAGTCCAAGCCTCTTTATGATAACAACCATATTACTTTCTTGACAATTTCTGAAAAACACCTGATATTTTAAATTCAAAAAAATTAAAGAATTAAATAATAGTGCAGGAGTAATAATATAATTAACATCCTGATGATAGATTTTTTATTTTGGAATATTTACAGCTACTTTAATAAGATAACTTTTAGCAAATTACATGTTAAGCAGAAGAAAAAAGAAAAATATATTTTTTTTAAATTTAATTATGAATTACATTGCTTCACCACCAATACCAATACAATAAATTAAACATAGTTTTTATGAAAATCTTTTGTATGGGAAATATTTTCTTAAAGTTGTACTTTTGACTATATATCTACCTTGTTATGAATTTATATGTGCCAAGTCTTTTGTTGCCTGCAAGGCTGCAGCCTCCAGAGGGCTATTATCATACATGGTCACAGAAATGAAGCGATTTTTCACAAAGCCTTTTCTCCACAGTACTATTACATTGTTTAACACAACTATGTCACCTACTTGCCTCAGCAATAAAAATGTTAAAAATATCTTACGCCTGTATAATTTCTCTTTCTATTTCTTACTACAGAAAGAATAAGCTTTTTCTGAAGGTACAAGTGAAATCTGCCTAAAACCACAAAGCCTAGTTCTAAATTTAAAGATACAGAAGTTTCAGGTTTTCTGCATTCTTTGTTCTGTACCATTCTTCAGCATATAAATTCCATTGTTTTGATGTGCTATAGTTCATGTCAATATTAAAAGCATAAATATATTTGACTATTCCTCTAATATCTAAATTTTATTGAAATATTTAATTAAGCATGAAAATTATGTTTAAAAGGCACTTTAATCACTTCACTTTTAAGTATCTCTTCTTAATTCCTGTTTTATTGTTAAGTTAGTCAGCAAAAAAAAGCAGATAGAGCTATTGGTAGTTTCTTAAATTACTTCTTAAATTACAGCATAATTCAAAACCCCTGATCTTTCATCTTAGTGGTACCCAGTTAGGTTCTAGTAACAATATGGGAATTTTAACTTTAAATAATCTCATTGATTATAAATGCATGTTTGAAATAAAAGATTATCATATGATGAAGTCTGCACCCACTGTGCAAAATTTTTAACAAATTTCATCAGAATAGGTTATAAGGACAAAATCAAAAGGCTAAGGAATGTTTGAACAAATGAGTAACACTGAATACATCTGAGAAAAAGGCATTCCTTGTAGGATGTTTTGTTTGTATTGTACCCAGTGACCACTTAATACAAAATTAGGACTAAGTCCAGGATGACTGGACTTTTGTTTACAGTTGAAAGCAATCTTTCCTGGATAAAAGTGTGTGAACTTCTTTGCCCGTCAGCTTTGCCCATCTTGTATTTCTGCTACATTGACACATATTCTCAGATATGAAAACTGAGATATTGGAAAAGCACAAAGTATTCCTTATGCTGTCCTCAGCAAAAGGCAACAGACAATCCTGTCAAAATGTACTTCTTTCCAGTGTGTATAACTGAGTTAAACAAAAGAACTTATGCCTTCAAAAGGACCCTGTTCCACCAAAGCAAAGAGGCATAAATTTCCTGCCTTCACTGGCATGGGGGGAACCAACTCCACATCCATTGCCTTACCTCTCTGAAATACACTTACTAAGAAAAAAATTGACCCCCTGAATCTTATTTATGACAGATACTGTATACCTGACACAATCTGAATTTAGTCTCCAAAGCCGATACATATTTTACAGAAAAATGGAATCAGACAACTAAAAAAAATATAGCATTTCCATTTTGAGCCCTGGGTAACTCCTAAGCAGGGCAGTAAGAATTCCATTTAAAAGTAGCAGAGAAAGGAAAGAAATACATACAGCTTGCAGCTTAAAAGAGTCAATGCAATATGCCATGTTTTCCCAATATTTTCCTTTAGTTCTGATGCAGAATCTAAGGCTTTAGTGGATAAACTTTTCATGGAGTTTCAATGCAATATGTGTGTTATTCCAGATGGAAGGGACCTACAATGATGATTTAGTCTACATACCTGACCACTACAGCACTGACCAAAATTTAAAGCATGGCATAATGGCATTGTGCAGAATCACATTGGAGTGAAATGTAGCATAAGAAGTTATAGCTGCATTATTGAACACACCTTCAAGCCAGATGCAAAACAGGAAAAAAAAAAAAAAACACAGAAACACATAGTGAACATTATATTTTTCATATTAAAAATGGAAAAAAGCTTAGCTATTTTAGAGAGCCATGTCACAATTCATAGCCTTGGGACTTATGTTACAGGAGGTTCGACATATTCTCCTATCCAATTTTGGATACAGCGCTAAATCAAACTTTGATCAGTGTTTTATTTTTAAATTTATTATAAACTTTTTAATCGTTCAGTGGCTAAATGATGACAAGCAATGAATGCAAAAATGAATAAAAAAATAATAATTCTTTGAATGCTTGATCTCAATTTTAGGTTTCAGATTCTTGAAAATATAACTTCATGTGGTATCATTGCTTGATCTGGAGGCCACTAAATTATGATTTTCCCAATTACCTATCTCAGCATTAGCTGTAAGGAAAACTTGAGTCTAAGTCTGGGTTGTGTAAAATTAAGAAACATTCCTCATGCATATTAAAAATGTTGAATATTTATAATAACTGCCATAGAAGACTGTATAGAAGACAGTCAGGGACAGTATCAAAGAACATGCACTTTTGTATCAAGTACACTGCTGAACTAATTTTAAATTCACTGTATTTGTTACACTATTGTTAAGTGTGCTGATGTCTTTCTTTAGCTTTATCCTTGTCACCAAGTAGCTGTGTGAGAATGCAGGAACAAAATACACTAAAGTGGTTTCTAAAACAAAGAATCAAAGTGGAATGGAATGCAAAATGACATTTGCTTTTACTGTAAACAATCTTTATTCTACTTCTGCATTAATCGGTGGCGTTGTAGCACAACGAAGAAAATCATAGAGAGCAGGTTCTTAGAGAAATGATTGTCATGGGATGGGTTTCTGAGCTTTACTAGAATATCATTTAGCTCTATAGACTTCTCTTAATGGTAATTCAGTTTTGCTTTGTTAGAAACAAATCTCAGTTATGAAGCTTATTCAGTTTTTGTATAGCACTTAGAAAACTTCTGTAACAACAATCAAAGACCTATTCTATAAGACAAGAAAGAGGATAAAACAGAAAACAAAAATCTGTCATAAATTGGTTGCATACAGAATAAATGGTGATAAAGTTGAATCCTTTATTCTTCCTGTTTGAACTGAGACAAAATGCAATTTCATCCAACTACAGAAAATCATTGGCATTGTATCAAGTAAATTACTACTAACATAAATCACTAAAGAGAGTACTATTTTCAATTAAAAATGTACAGTATAACTTTTTAAAACTGACCAGCAGTGGCTGTGCTTCCTTACCCTGTTTTATATACAAAAGCCATAAAAAAGAATGTCTTATATTTAAGAACATAGTAAAATTAATTAGTGAATATAGATGTTTTTATTCTGATATGTAACTATGCCATAGTAATTCAGTGAAAGAGGATACTAGTGAGTGTCCTCTGCCCCTCCATCCCCATTTTTTTCAGTCTACATATACAGTAAAATCATAGGAAATGTATGTCTTATATGGGGAGATAAGTTGATGAGTTGCCTAGCAACAATATCTGTGTCATTTTCCCTTCGGTATGTAGTATGTATCCGTGTCTAGAATGCTATGTATCTTCATTAAACCTAAGCAATTTAGGTTGTCAAGCCTCTGGTGACCATTAGCTATATGATAACCATATATTTTGAGGCCAATCAGATGCACATACAAGCAAAACAGAAACAGCATAAATCCTCTATCCTATATTTCCAAATGATGGCACCATTAAAACTGGAGTATTGCCTCCCACTTTTTTGGTCCCTATTCTTATTGATATCCATTCAGTAAGCTGTGAGAACAGAAAGTGAAGACCAAGCCTTTATTATCAATTTTCCTTATAACAGTGAGATTGTCCTAACTATCTGTCTTATCATAGCAGCCTCTCTTGCATTTCAGATAAAATTCTTAAGATACTTTGCTTCATTGTATCACCAAATAAGTCTGACAAACTCATTAAAGTCACTAAATGCAGCTCTGGATCACTGTGTACACGATTTCATTTATTTGAAAAAGCCAATTAACAATATAAAAAAAACCCCACAGCTTCCCCCCAAAAAAAACCAAGCACCCACACACCAAAAACACCCCCACACCAAAAAAATTGAAGACTTCAAAACCCATAAAACAGCAACAACAAAACCCTATATATGTCTCTATATGTCTATATTGAAACATATGTATGTATACCAATATATCTATGGATATGTATACACGCACATATATATCTGCATATGTACACAAACCCTATTGACATTTGTGCCTCAAAAATGTGTTGCAGCTGCTGTACAGATATTAGGAACTACAGCACAGTCATCTTAAAACAATTTATTCTTGTACAGAAAAAAAACTCCAAACCATAGATAAGGTTTCTGAGGTTATGTAGACGACAATGACTCTCATATTTATAAGATTTAATAAAATCTTTACATAAATGTTTGCATTTTGAGGTGTTTCCTATGCTTACACCACTTATATCTAGCTTACAAAACCTTAGTGCATCAGATTCTTAAGAAGCAGTGCATACTTAAGAACTAGGACATATGTCAAAGGATATAGAGAAATTTTAAGAGATTTAGACCTTCTTGGATGGGGAGGGAATAAACGGTTTATTGTAATTTAACCCGACCCTTTTATCCTTATTTAATATACTTCTGACAAATGAGAAAATCTGAATAAAAATTTCAATACTAACCATTTAAATTCTACTGACATACATGTGAAATGAGTTATTTTTCTTTATCTCTTCAAAGTGTTATGTGAAATGTCACAACAGATGAAATGAAACTGTTAAGTTCCATTCTTTAAAATAACCTCACCTTACTTATAAATACTATGCTTATTGAACTTATTGAACAACATGGCTGTGGGTTTACACTATATATATATATGTATGTATCTATGTATATATATACATATATATTTAAATTAATCTCATATTTAAGCAAATGGAAATTTAATGTATGGATTTCCTTTATTCTAGTGATTCATATTTTCTTTCATGACTAGCGAGAATCATGATGCTGATCTAGTAATAGAGCACTGTGACCAAATGCTGAACTTCTTTTATTATTATTACCCAGTTGGTATCTTAGACAATCAATTCATGAATTTCATTAACAATGCCGGATTGTGGTAGGATTAGCCAAATGGATTTTTATTGCATCTTTCATTGCTGTGATTGTTTTTTCATGGATTATTTAGAAATAAAGATCAGAGTATTCTTCCAAATCCTTAAAATGAAAACTTAAAAAAAAGAAAAACCAACAACCCAACAAACAAACAGCAGCTAATCAGATTACACAGTAACTGCTGTTCTTAAGAGGATTATGATTCAAATTCCTGATTGAATAGGCAAATAGAATATGGAATTTTGGTTCTATAACTTTATATTGTCCTGAATATGGAGACCATTTCTTGACATTAAAATTTATTGTCTTTAAAAATTCCTTGGTATTGACCTGTGACAGGGCAAGAAAGAGCTTTAAAAAATACATAAGTTTTGTAGTATGAAAATGTCAATTCTGAGTTTTGCATTACTATGACTTCTGACTTTGATTTAAAAGCATATTCAAGTTGCAAAGCAGAGAGAGATTTACAGTTTTCATTTGGAAATGGGATTATAGAAAATTAAAAGAGGTATATAAAATCTATACTGTTTATAATAAAAAGTGTGCAACACAATTTAGAAAGCTAGAGTAGTTGATCAAGTAATGGCTGGCATAATTTTAGTAGGGAAATAAGTAATATTAACAACATAGCATATTAATTTTGTCCTGATTCTCTTTAGTTCACAATTTTGTCAAAAGTTTAGGCAATAACTATGAATCATATATATGATTATTGACTGCAGTACTGCTAAATATAGTGTATTCAGTGACTTGAGTAACATGTTTTATTGATAAGAATATTTAATTGTGCATGCTAAGGAATATTTGTGCACATAAGAGTGATCAGAGTGTTTCTTTTGTTTTACTCCTTTGCCTCAAAAATAATAAATCAAAACGAATTTTTTTCTTAAACTCTATGTATAATTTTTTTCTTAAGCTACAATTTTATAGAAACACTTGTGTTTTCAACCACATGTGACTATGACCTCTGATCCATGAGACACTGATTGCAAGATCCGTGACTGTATGTACATATCTAGCAACATCTTAAATGCCTTGCTTGGTCTGAAATCCATTAGTTATTACTAAAGAACAAAAATCTTCTCTGGATGTCATGTGTCCAGACCAACATGAATACCTGTAATAATTCAAGGTCCTTAAAACAGTACCTAAAATATTACATTTGACTCATTTTTTTTGTAAAACAAATGTTTTATAACTTTTTTGTGTTCTTAGAAATTTAATGGTAAGGAGGAAAATATTATTTATGACATTTTTCAGCTAAGGAATTAGAGAAGAAAAATCCTAGACCTACAGTTTGCTGCAGGATTTAGGATTATTTCTGACTTTCATTTCACATCAGCTAAGTGAATATAGGTTGGCTGCCATTCTTACTCTGTAACAAGTAAGCTGTACCCCTGGTATCCTACTTTTTTTAAACTTGGGTACCATAGAAAGAGAATTTCAGCATGCTATCCAGATGGATGTTGTGTGATTAACGGAGCTATGATGGGATGAATAAGACCAAGATTATAAGAAATAACAGAAAGGATCCAGATGTATATAAGTGTCCTTTCATTCTCCCAGACCTAGTAACGAGTTAACATGGTTAGCTGAACTAGCATTCTTATGGTAGCTGTTGATGTTAAAAAGAAATAAAACAAAGCAAGCCCTGGAGCTCTTCCTAAGCAAAGATATGAAATTGGGACAAGTCAACAAGAGAAATTATTGCATAGTAACTTAAGATATGAATTTCAAAATGCCTTACTCAGGGACATTTTGCAAATCTCAATATTAAATTACTTTCATGTTGGCTAGCTATACAGTTACCTTCTTACACAAACAGTGTTTCAGTGATTTTGCTTTTTTTTTTTTTGTGTTGCTTCTACAATGTTATAGCATAAAGACACTTAAGGTTTTTTGATTTGTCACATCAGTGAGGGAAATGGCCTTCCTGTAAAATCAGTACAGTAAAAAAGACAGCATTAACAAAACAGACTTTAGTCTACTGGAAGATAACTAAATCAAGATACCACTTCTACAAAGTGTATTTTGTTGCATTAATTCATGGATTATATGTGGTATTCTCTAAACTTATTTCCTGTTGGAAAGAAAAAAATGAAGGGTAAGATAGTTTGAGAGAGTATTGGATAATAATATTTCAAACAGTGAAAGAAATCTCAAGCAGAAGTCTTGGATTCAGAAAGGTGATGGAAAGTCTGGGTGAGATAAGGTGAGGAAGGGGTTCATTAAGTGAGCCTATGACTGACACATGTGAAGGGAAAAAGGCACAAAGGAACTGTAGGCAGAAAACTGAAATTGTTAGGTCTGATCCTTTGGCATCCAGAAGGAATTAGGTAGTTAATGGGATATATGGAAATAACTATGGAAATATCTATAGAAATAAAGAAAAATGGTGCTTCTTTTGTTTTTCAAGTAAGTTAGGTAATGATAAATGTCAGTGTTTGAATATCAGATTGAAATACTACCAGGATATATGCCTGTTTGGTATGAGTACTGAGAAAGCAATAATAAACTGTGGAGAGGTTGTAAAACAGGAACAATAACTAGGTGGATGGTCATGGGGTCATCAGTTGTTAATGAAGAGACAAGTGCAACTGTCTCCTCTGCTGAACAAAAATTTATTTTCCTTTTGTGGCTTTGTGTTGAGCATTAATGTAAGAGGTGGAAGTCAAAAGGGCAGATGGGTAATCTGGAATTCAGTAAAAAAGGCTGTAAAATAATGGTATAGGTGAAAGCATCTGCTTCATTGAGGTTGTCTGATAATCATGGGCTTTTTCAATGCAAAAGGGAGTAATAAGTAAATGGGGCAGTGTTAAATAAGAACACAGGGAGACATGAACATATTAGACAGCAGGGGACAACAGAAATAATGGCAGAGTCCAAAAGTGCACAGTTAGTTATTGGTATACCTTTACAAAATCACAGGCAGAGCTTTAGAGAAGGCCATGTGGTCTTTGCAACTGATAAGAAAGGGAAAATAAGATGAACTTGAGATTTTTGGGAATTTTTAGGAAGTCTGTGAAGCTCTGCCAAGTTTTTAAGGGAATATTTAAGTGAAGGGGATCAGGGATATAAAAGATGCCCATTCCATATAAAACACTGCATGTTGGTGCATTTGTCTGACCAAGTCCTGCATCTGATCATCTCTCTTACCTTCTGAAATCCTTTCTTAACTCTCTTTTCACGTAATCTCATCTGTTCTGTGCAAGTTAGTACTGCAAAGACCAGTGCCAGCTTACTGGTGAGGTTAGTGTGAGTTGATTTGGTGTCAGCAACCAGAGTCCACCCAGGGTGTAGGCACCCCAGGGGTGTCAACTGCCAGAGGTAGGAGAGGTCTCAGTAGCAGCAACTGAATTGGATGAGGGTTGTGACAATCTGCCAGAGGGGAGACAACAATGCATGTCCCATAAAAACAGCTGTTGGCAGGGGCTGGCTTGACTGGGATGAGTGAGTGCCTCAGCACTGATTGTAGAAGTGCAACTGCAGCTCACAGCCCTTGTGCCTGGTGCTGGCTGTTGCAGTGGAAATGTCTCTTGCATTCTCTAAACTGGTATATTGTGCAGTTTGCTAGCAAACCTCAAGCAGGATGAGCTGGGAGTAGTTCCAAGGTCCAGGCAAGAGTATCAGATAGGCAGTGGACCTGTTTGTGTAAACCTGTCTTGAGGTGAGTCCTGATAGTGCACGTGCATGTTAAGGAAGCTTCCCTGCCCAGCTGTCCAGGAGCCACTCTGGCAGTCACACTGACACCACATGAGCTGGGACCGAGGCCCTTTTGCATCTGCACCCCTCTCACTCACACAGCCACACCAGGTTTCCTCACCAGCTTGCACCAGCTTTCCATAGCAGAGTCTCAGATATCTTGATCCTTCAAGTACTTCAATCATGGTGTAATAACTAAGTATAAAATAAAAGCCTGAGCTGGTGCCTCTGAGAAGAGACCCCAAACAAAGGAGCATCTGTGTTTTTTACCCTCACAATCTAAGCCTGTTAAAATCTGGGGGCTGCCAGCTCCGTGTCTCTGAGTGTCCGTTCACCTGACTTTTTCTATCAATTGTCATCTTCCACTCTGAGAATTGTTTTCAATAATTGGAAGACTTTCCAAAGTTGTTGTTATGTGTTATTTCTCTAAGATGCATGCAATAATTCTATGCCATATTGTAATAATGATCTACACTGAGTTTTTTAATAGTGATTGATTAATAAATCTCTCAGGAGAGTAGAAGCATGCAAACTTTAGCCTTATGCTTGACAGTACACTTGATGCAGTTGTTAATGAATCAATAAGGCAAAGTCTCATGTGTCTTAATTCCAATTAAAATGTTGGAACTATGTGAGATGAAGCTGATGTCTAGATAGATAATTATATTTAATCATCTGTGTCTACGTGCATAAATAAATCTACATCATTCTAGTTGGTTGTGTGAGATGTGCTGTTTTCTCTTCATGTCCAGTAAGCTTTGAGGTTTAAGAATTTCTTCCCTTCCCTCTGGGATTTGAATACAGAATACAAAAAGTTTCTTATACAGAAATAAAACTAACAAAATTTGCCTGTAAGTACTTAAGAACGTTTGCAGTTTTTAAGAAAATGTGCCAATGATGTACAGAAATGCTGTCATCATATCTGAATTATCTGCACATATTTTCTCTTAATACCTGTAATTCCTGTTTAGATAATTTTTGAGGATTTGGAAAATGTGTTTATAATATAGGCAAATCTGTATATTTCATCATCTTGGCTGAAACCCTACAAGTAAGTTTGACTGGGATTGGATGTCCATAATTTTTTTCTGTATACACTAATTTTGCAGAATAAATTTGACGAGTGTGAAAAGACTTTTGATGTTTCTGTAAAGTACGGCCAATTCAATATGAAAATGTTAAATTTTCTCAATTTTCAGGAGTATAATGGAAGATATATTCTATTTTAGGCTTCAAAAGTTGGGGAACTATAGGGAACTATATACTCTGTTAGAAAGCAGGTGTTCTTTGTAGGCAGGCAATAATCTTGCCCTGTGAAGAGAAGTAGCTTCCTTTGCAAAACAGTTTGAATACCAAATACTCTACCCTCACTCTGTTGACTAATGAGAGTCTAGTTACCTAATATTCCCACAAGGTATGCCTGGAGTTAATTAATGAGAAACATTAAGCACATGAGTCTGTCTAAAGTGGTAGTTAACCCCAGGCTGAAAAGCAGGCATTTCCTTAGTTGGAAAGCAAAAGTCATTGTCAAAAAAGTGATATTATGAGTGAATATCTCATAAAATAATTTCAAAGCACCCACTCTGTAGTTGCTTTTCTTGAATTTCTGTGGCTAGTTCTGTTTCCATCTATCAATTTGCTGGCAGTTTTGGGGAAGAACAGAAAAAATATTATATTTTTGTTTATTTATTTTTGACTTAAATATAACTAATGTGTTTTAAATATTGAAATTAAATAATTTCACTTCCCTTCCTTCATGCAACTGGCTATCATTATTTGCACAGCAGAATTTTTAAAATTACATCCTACTTTGGCCATTGGAAATCTGAACAGAAAAGATAGTACTGCAAATAGACAGGTAATGCACATGATATATCACATGCATATGATTCTTCTGTTATAAAAATTCCCTGCATTTTGCAGCTCAGCATTAAATAAAACATTTCTTAGATTCAGAAAAATCATATTTTGCTTTCAAATTTTACCATGGTATGGACAATTCTTTTCCTAACACATAAACTAGACATGTTGTTATTACTTAAGTAATAAAACAGGGTTTGTCACGAAGTAATTAACTGAAATTACAATAATAAGACATTCTAAAGATTCTCAGAGATGCATCAGAAAGCACAGAGCACTACTGTTGTGGTTTGGTTTTATTTAGTCAGGAGTTTTATTAATGTTAGTTAGGTTTGTTCCTTGTACTCCTCCATTTTTCCCCTCACAGTGGTTTGTATCAAGTTGTTTACCCCGAGAGTTCCCGCCACTCGGATCCCCAGTTACCTGTCAATCTCCTCACCTCTCCCTGTTTTCTCCTTATTTGGTCCCATCAGTCAGGGTTTGTTCACTCCCTGTTCGTTGCCAATCCTGTAACCACCCCCAGCTTCTTCAAGAAAGTTCTGTATCAATCACCCCACCTTAGCCTTTCTATTTGTCCCAGGACTCTGTGCCCACCTCTGTTATGTTACCACTGGTTGTTATAATTGATGTCATCCCTCTCTTGTTTGACCCCATTCGGCAAAACAGGTTTACACCCCTGTCCGCCCACCCCCTATTTAATCTGCTGCCATCTTTTGTTCTCCGGCATTTTGTCACTGCATCCACCCCGAGAGCACCTTTGTTCCTGCCCTGCCTGGGGGAATAAAGACTCTTTGGGCTCACAAACAAGTCTCCTTCTCTCGTCTCTTCATCTCCTCTCAGCATGGAGCCACCAAAGCTGCGTTACCCACGCCGCAGCACTCAGCACTACCAGGGTGGCAGACGCCGTTTCCCTGGAGTGCCCACCCACGTGGCGGCCACCCGGCCTCACACGGGCAGTGCCAGCCGGCGCTTCTCGTCTGCTTGAGGTCGTGGCAGGTAGCCGCCGCAGATGGCGCCCAATTGGGGCATTCCCGAGTTGCAGAGCACTACTATTGTTCCCATCGGGACACCAAGATTTGTTGTAAACATTGTGTTCCAAGTAAAAATTGATTTTTACACCTATTGGTAGTAAAGGAAGACACCTTTGGATCCATCTTTGATCAACATTACATTTTTAAATTACCTTAAATTTCTGTTAGACTTCACAATTAATAAAAGAGGGGATCATTAGAAATTATAAGGGATAACGGAGACATTGATAAAAAAAATATGTTCTGCTTTCTGTTTCCGGTCACAAAATACATAACACCATGCCTAATTGTGTTGTCTTCTAGAACTCATTTTAGACAATCACCTGTGTATTATTTCACATGTTCAAAACACTTTTCATTGCAAAATATTTTTCAAATGTACATAAAGTGCAATGTTGATTATTGCTTAATCCAATTCTAAAAAGCAGAAATATCTGTAACAAAATATAAAATATACTGTGTGAACCAAACATCTACAGGTAACCAAGAAGGCCAGGACCCACACCTGAAGTGTACAGAGTAGATTTATTCCATCACTACACTGGCAGAATGGGGACACACGTACTACTGAGTTAACCCAAACTTAGCAGGGGCAAAAAATGCAAGCACCCTGCCGAGCCTCATGTTAAAATAAAGGCCTGACACAAGCACAATCCTTCACAAGGCTGTGTTTTACTTTCTCCAAACTTCTCATCACTCTTCCTCCCTTACAAGGAGGGCCAAGCCTATGGGAAGAATGCTTGTAAGTCTTTAACAGCATCCTGTTATCTGATTTGAGAGACTTAACATTTCTCTTCAGCAGACAGAAAACAACCCAAAGCAAACACATATATGTGAAATTTCCCCCACTGAGTACTTTTAGCTTCTCCCAGGTGCAAGGTTGGTATTTCAGCACAAAAAAAATTCTAAAACCAGCTTAAGTTTCTTTCTTTTTGTCAGTCTTCCATTTTCAACTACTTTCTTCCCACATATACTTAACTGTTGGGCAGAGGAGCAGAAGAGAAAGTTTTCAGAGAGAAACTGAAGTAACCTCACAAATTTAAATAGCCAATGCATGAATTTTCAAGATACAATTTCTCTGAAAGAACTATGGGAATGGCATTTAAAAATCCACAATGTCCTTATTATTTATTAGATTTCTCCTAATTTTTAATAAGTATGTATATATCTGCTTGTGGTCTTGTTTTGTTGAGGTCAGAAAATTTAATTTACTGTCAAAGAGTGGTATGTGTCTACTGCCTAATTTTTTTCAGGGAAAGGAAAATGTCTCACTTTCAGCTAACTGCATGTTTTTCTGAAATGATACAAAGCATACAGAAGTGGGATTTTTTCATACTGAATCACTAAAAAAACTCTTGTCTGTAGTTCTGTAAGTGCTAGGTTTATAGATTTGTGGTTCTGATTTTGCTAACTGGTATTTTTTAAAATTACAATCCTGGTAGATGTCTTGTTCTGTTAACAGAAAGTGGAAAGAAAAGATAAGGAAACAGAAAAAATATTTTTTCTTCGTATGTAAGCAGCTCATAATGCAAATTCATAAATAATATGCTGTTGACATAAAACTGAATAGTAGCAACAGTAGAGAGTAGGGAGAGTAGGAAGAATAGGAAATATATCTCATTATGTGGATAAGTTAAGTTTCTTTAAAGTTACTGCATTTTTTTTTCTCAATTTTGCAACTTTCCTATCTGATTAATCACTTATTTTTTCTTTAATGTATTTGAGCTCATTTATGTCCCGTTGCATCCATCTCATTCCGTAATTAAATGATCTAGTTCTATGGTATCTGATAAGACATTAAGGTCTCCAGATTTTGAATATTCTTTGTGCTCTCCAAGTTTCATGAGTTTGAGCCAGTATCTGTTGCCACTATTTGAATACAGCATGGAAGTTCCATGCTCTTAGAAGATGAACAGAGTCCATACTTTCCCTAGAGACAGCCCTACAACGGGAATGCAGGGAAAGGTTATGTTGATGAGAATGTTTGTCTAGCACTAGTTCTAGTTTTCCCCACATTTATATTTGACAGAAGATCAATCTTCATTAGAATTTTAGTTTGGAGCAGTAATGCACTTCTGAAACAACCCTTCTGAACTTTCTCATTTATTGTGTTTGGTTTTGACTGCCAAATCAAAGCCAGATTACTTTCAGAGTAAAATTAACTGGAAAACCCACTTCAGCAGAACACTGTTTTTTCATGTAGTGCAGACAGGAGCATCCAAAGTTACTGGGATTGTGCAGCTTACATCAGTGATTACAAAGCACCCATACAAAAATAAAGCTTTCAAACCACTGAGAAACATCGTCATATTTGAAATGTTCTATATGAAGCTAAAACTAATTTGTCAGTCACCAGCTCTCTGGTTTTACAGCCCACTCCTTTGCTATCCGCAGAGATATTTTCTTGTTTTGATGTAATTTCCTGTCTTAATATAACTTAACTTCCTGTCCTTGCCTTTTCTTTGGCTACTCTATCTTGTTACTGAATTCCTTTAGGGGTTTATTTTTCTTTTTTTTTGTATTCTTTTTCCTTGCTTCTCTCTTTGCCAGCTTCTCTCTGTTGGGTTTACCAAAGGTTCAAGTGTAGTTTTTTCTGTAGTTGTGAGAAAGTGTTTCATATGAGTCCAGCCTGTGGGCTGATGTCCTGACCCAGCTCCAGCCTGAGTCCATCATTTGGGGAGAATTAAGCTACTTCAGAGTTTTGTGAGACACTGGTTCTCCTCACCAGGTCAGATCCTCAGCCTCTTTATGGAGCTGCCCAGTCCTGGGGCTTGGGCTGCCCCAGTGCCTGCCGATGCCCTGTTCCTGGCTGGGGAAGCATGTCTGGCTCTGGGTGCCAGAACCTGCCCTGTTGCTGTCGTGTGTTCCCTCCTCTTCCCCCAGCCCAGAGAGAGCTGCTGGCCCTTGTGGAACTTTGGCATGAATTGCACTTAGTCCAGATGGTCAGATTAACTATAATGCCATGTAACACAATTTAGCTGTTGGGTCTTCATTGCCTTGACCTGCTAATTTGCTTGTAATCATCCTACTGCTTGTGAGAATAGACACTGTACCAGAACTGTGTTTTAAACCTTTAGGGAGACCTAATCTAACCTCTATTTTGCTAATATTAAGTAAGATCACTGCATAATCATGAATGTTGGAGTGGGTACACATGAGTTACAACTTTCTGTGAGGTCACTGATATTAGTGAAACACTGTGGAGTTATCAATGGTTTTAATAAAATCTTATTATTTAAAATAGTAAAGAAAAAAAATTTAGTTATTTGATTGTTGGAGCACTGCATCAAAGAAAAGGATGCATTTTTTTACAGATAATGCATCAAAGAAAAGGATGAATTTTTTTTACAGAGAGTTGAAGAAAGAACTGTTAGCCTGATCACCCACTTTGAGATCTTCAGCCAGAAGTAATTTCTCTTGTCATTTTAAGACTATCAGGTTTCTTGTAATTTGCTCAGACTGATTACACCAATCTATCTTTGAACGATGATTTTTGTAAAAAGGACGGTCCATTGTTCTGCTCTACATCTTTGAAATTTTAACAATGAAATCAGAGGAGGAAGGCCTATATTTCTTCTACTTTCCTGTGAGAGAAATGCTATTCTTTAGTCATTCTTCCCAAACTTGTATTTATATATTCTGATGTGTAAGAATAAAAAAGTGATGTGACAATAAGCTGACCTTACAACTTTATCTGAAGATGAAATTTATTTCTTATAATGTAACAGCAGAATATAGTGCCTGGAAGAGAGCAAAAGTTATGCATTTTACCTCTTTGCTGCTTTTTGTTTTGATTTCTTGAAATAGTCTCATCTATTTTTTGAACCTTGAAATTGATATGTTTTAAATTTATATTAGAATTCATGTTAATGAGAAATCTAGTTATATATCTTCATACTCTCAATACCACTTTCTGAACTCCTTTAGCACTTGCAAGAATTTACAAGATACTTACAATGGTATGAAAGAGAGAGGACAGTAATGTTTCTTAATGTGCACAAATTTGTGCTATGGTTCTTGCTCCCTGAGACACATCATCATAACATTTAAATAACATCATCATAAAACTTAAATTTTATCTTTTTGCAGAACCTTCTAATATGCTTGTCCATAAGGTTCAGACCTTTGAAACGGAAATATGAACAGCTCTTTAGCTGATATTAAGAAAAGTTTCATGACCTCTTGCAGGTCGATACCGCATGTATCATAACAAGAGAGCTCACCAACATGCAGCCACAGATTATTAGTTTGTGAAGTTTACTTAACATGATGTTCTTGGCTTCTCCCATATTTATCCATGAAAAAAAACTTAATCCAGCCCATTGGCTTTTTTCCCCCCTCAAATAAAGTACTTCTTACTACCGTATTTTTTCAACAACACAGGATCTAGTTCAGTTCCTTTTAACCCTATAATTATATTTTCAGAGATATGTTTGTTTCAGTTTTAGTTTTTATTTATGTTTTGCAAATATAAAATTAGGCTTTTATTGTTTCAAAATAGATAAAAACTTATTCCTAGTTAACGAATTAAGTCTTATTAGGCAGAGGGTTATGTGACTGCCTGCAATACCTTAAATTCATCAAAGTTTGATTTCCTCTTGATTTATATATTGTTATACATGTTTCTTACAACGCTTATCTGAAATTAATTTTTAGCAGCTAGCGGAAAATGAAAAATAACTGTGATAACAGGTACTATTCATGTGTAAATATACAAAACTGAATCTTTATGATTGATGGTATTGACACAAATATAAATAAAGATTTGACAATTATAAAAAATCGTGGATCCTCCAAAAAATTGCCAGAGCTTATGTATTTTATGACACTGTCATCTTTAATTTATTCTAAAAATTGTACTAGACCATCTTCAAATAGGGTCCAAGTTTCAGCACAAATAGTAGTTCAGATAATTGAGTCTTATTTTTTATTGCTGTGCGTTGGACATGTTAAAATCTCTAGAGAATTGCCTCACTATATCTTATAATTTGTTGTCACTTCAATGATGATCTATTCTTTAAGTCTTAATTTTGATCTTAATAATATTTCCTAACTGAATTTTAAGTTTGAATTAATTCTTTTTTAGAGTATGTATTAACCATGCTTTCAACATTAATCACGAAAGCATAATATTGTAATATTCAGACTATGCTTTTTTTTAAAGTTCTTTTTTATTTTTTTAATAAAATAAACGCTTTCTGTCCTTGAAATAACTGCTCTACAAACTGTGAATGCTTCTCTACAGCATAGTAGTGCTCAAATAGAAATTACGTAATAATCATTCTTAGTTTTACAGATTTAGGTATATTTTCCCTTCACTGGGACTGATGAGGTTTACAGATATTTCAATTATGTTTATAATTTTACTTTTTCTTTTAGTGGATCTATTAGAAGGATAATTCATTGTATCACTAATATATCAGAAATTGTTACCTTCGAAATGTGAACAGTTCTCCTTGCATTCATGATGGAGATAGTCAGGGGATCAGGTTCCCTGCCAGCTCTCCTCTCTGCTGCCTTTTCCATCATCTTGTCTTTCCAAAAGAACTCTCCTTGATTCTCAGTTTTTTGCTTGGCATTGTTTCCATTTTGCTGACTACCTTCGGAAAAAATGTCTTGTCCATTGTTTTCTTATAACCCAAAATTTAAAGGGAAATATTGAAGTTCTTGAGTCAATGATAGTGCATGCTATCGGTTCTCCATTGACCACATAAAAGAGTGACTTAGGGCATATTAGCTTAATCCACATAAGTATGTAGTGGTGTCCAAAGAAGTCACCATCAGACATCTCCAAAGCATGTAATAGTACTTATGGTGAGTGGGGTAAGTGTGCACAGACGGCACACGAGAAAACTGTGTGCCATTCTGAGCCATGTTAATGATGCCAGGAAAAGAAGAGGAAAGTACTCCCCTGCTTTTTGCACATCCTGTTGAAATTAGTTACATACATACCTATATTTCTACATACACATATATAAAGATAGATAGAAAAACAGAGGTAAAGTTATTCACAGATACAGAAATGTATGTAATATAAAATATATGCAGGAAAATATCCTGCGTGAATACTCCTAAAATATTTCTTGGCATTAAACTAAAGATCTTGCCTATATAATGTAAGAAGGTGTGTTATGTGACATATATGGCAAAATAAAATCTATTTAAGGGATATATAAATATCTGTATTATATGTAAAAATGATATAAAATATAAAAATTTATAATCTGTCCTTCTTTAAACACATTTTAGTCTATTCAGCATAAAATGTACACTGTGAAAATAGATTCGTGAAACTCAAGGGTAAGCAAGGTACATGATGAATTTTTTTTCATTTTAGAATATTGAAATATCTGAAATACTTTTCCAGGAATTTTTGAGCATGTATTACAATTGTGTTTTATTCAAGTATTTCATAGAAAGGATCAGCTCCACATAAAAAATAGAGAGGTGAAAAAAGTCTTGTAAGATATTGCAGATGAGATAAGTGCACTGAAAGCAACAGGCATTTGTAAGAAGTTTTACAACTAGATAGGCCTAATCAATCTGCATAGTGCCATCAGTGATTGTAGAGTGTAAGGCACCTACATTTTTGATAAGTGTTTTTTCAGCTGATTCTAACAGTAGTGATCACTCTGGTTAAACTGTTTTAAAGTTTTCTAAGAATACCATTTGGATTGTATATATTGAAGTATTACATATAAAATTAAGGTAACATATTTGGCAGAAAATGCAGTAGAAATCAATTTTTGATAATAAGTTTCAAGATAAATCAATTCAGTTTCTCTCTGCAAAATCAGCTATTTTGCCTGAAGTAGCTTATGACAATATTTCAAATTTTAAAATAATTATTAATAGTTTACTATTATTATTATTATTATGTTCAGAATGTAGAATAGATAAAGATAGAATAATGGCATATACTTCTTTAAATGGTCTCCTTAGTACCAGTCATAACAATACAGAACAACACAGATGTATGTTCAAAAAAAAATACATCATTTTTCATCCAAGCTTCCCAATTTAAACCTCCTGCCCAGACTTGAATACATGTATGAAATCTAAAAATGAAAATCAGAAGAATCCCATGTCTCTAAATGTTATGTTATTTATCTCATCCAGCAATATATTTGTTAGGTATCTATATGGGTGGGAATTATTTGAAAAAAATGAATCATGTAAAACCAGTTTAAAAATAAAAACTATCTCTCTGAGGTCAGTCCATTCTTGTTTGAATCATATGTTTGGAGAATAAAAGGTGTTTGTATAACTACACATATACCTAAAAACATGGGTGTTTGAGCCTGACAACTGTTAGTTGCTTCCAAGTATGGTTTTATGTGACGTGTGCATTTTGATAGGAACCGGGCATTGACAATAGACACTTTGGTCTATTCATGACATTCTACTCATTTGACACTTTGTCAAATTCATATCTGAATGAATGTGCATACAGAAACTATTTCATACTTGTTAAATTCCTTTATTCCTTGCACACATTGAATATGTATAAGTTTAAAAATTAATATTTGACAGAATAGGAAGTTAAGATTCTGTCTTTGTTTTAATAGGAATTTGCATTGTGGCTTTTTCAATCAGACAGCCAACCTGTTCCTTGATCTGCTAAGAGTACTACTGGACAATGTGACAGGTAATTCAAATTCACCTTATTGCTACTGCTGATGACAAATAATTAAAGACATAGCAAACTTCTTAGCTCTAAACTCAACCACTGTAACATTACAAATTTATTTATTAATAGAAATACACATTCACAGTTTCTTATTTAATTAAGCATCATGCTGAAGTAAATTAGTCTTCAGTAAAGCACACACTTGTATATGAATTAAGTGATCTTGGTATAAGCAATATATTATTTTATTAATATTTTAAATTAATAGTTTGCAACTGACATGGGTTTTTTTCTAAACACAGACTACTTATTATTTATGCATGTTTATAATTGTTCCCACCATATGAGGCTTTCCAATATATATGTTTTAATGTGTAATTTCATATTCCTTAGTTGTATTAGGTTTCAGAGAGTATGTTAAACTTCTAAATAATTGTTTAAGATTCTTAATGTTTTTTCAGAAGTAATGGTAACTAATTAGATAAATTTTTTGAGATATGAGTTCTCATCTCATTGCCTTGTGCTCACTAAACGTGTTTGTGTATGGCAGCTTCTCCCCCTGAAAGAATCTCTTTTTATAGTCCTGCTGTTATGTTCTCGACCTTTGCCATGACCACAACCCTGAGGCATTTGAGCTGTCAGATAAAAGAGTGGAAAGAGGCTGGTGAAAGTTGTAGAATGCAGAAAGCTTTGTAATGCACTGATGAATTTCCTGCCAAAACTTCACTGCCACTACTGTCACATTACCTTAAATAATAGGGGGATTTTTCCTCTAATGGACAGTGGAGGCTGTTTGCCTAATGAGAACTTGCAGAGGCAGCCTGCCATGTGTCTCTAACTGAGGTGAAACAATCTTGCCTGGCTACAGACAAGTGGCTAAGAAGCAGTCATATTCAAATGTACCTGTCCGTAATTAATCTGCTTGGGCTTCCCCCCCCCAACCAATATTCATATATACTGTTCTGTGTGCAATAGAGCATTAAATTGCTTTTCACTGGGAGTAGGTCATATTCAGGGGTCATCAGAACCATGTTCCTGGGTGGAACACACTTGATTCAGACAGGCTGCTTCTATCAAGAGCTTGGTATCTGAAGTCTCCAGCTACTCAGGAGATTTTACACCATCTTTTCTAATATTATACTGGAAAAGCTGATTTTTACTTAATACCATGTAGATAGATAAAAGTCATTCAATGGATAGTTTAATTCTAGCTCTGATGTAGCCACTGAATAGCCACTAATTGTTGTGTCAAGATTCCTAACGAATTTTTCCATATCTGCTAGCAGAGCTTTTTTTTGCAAGTATTATATATTAAAGAGAGACTCAATTTCTTGCTTTGTCACTGGGTCCTCTTTTGGGTCAGGGTGATGTGTTACAGAACAACAGAGATAAATCTGCTCCTTTTGGTGCAGACTTATTCAAGCCTAAGTCTGTTCTAAAAATCTTCCTGAAGTCCTGATCCCTGAAAGTGAATAATCTTTTAATTCGAAAATAATGCAATTTTCCTAAAAGTCAGTCAGCAAGTTTTCAATAGATAAAGGTTACATTCACTCAAAATAATTTTTTTTTTGCAAATTACTTTTTTTCTCCTAGTGTGGGTATTAGAAAGATGCTTTATTTTACTTCCATTTCCCAACTTATGATATGAAATTAATGCAATAAAGGACAAGTAAAATATATTATAAGATCCATATTTCTGAGGTTTTTTTTGTTTGTTATGTTTTACTTATGATTTTTTTATTGCAGTATTTATAGCTGCAAAATATGTCCAGAAATTAATTGATTATTTTCAGTTGAGAAGTGCATGTTCTATACAGGGATGAAGCACAAACCAAATGAAATTAGTTTCTTTCCACTTTAAAAAAACAGTATATTGTAGTATATATATTGTAGTATATTGTAGGCCAAACAAAAAACCTTACACTGCATGGATTAAGAATTATTCCTTCCCCATCACTTCCACTATTAATTTATAATTTTTTATATCAGTACTTACTAAGGCCTTATGAAAGATAGATTGTTAAATCAATAATTTAGAATTCACAGTATTTAAATGAAAAACCTGTAAGTTAAACTAGGAACTTCAACCTTGTGTTTCCATCTAATAAGTACTGATGACAAATTTAAAAGCATTTATAGAGACATAATTATTTTTAAATTGTTATATTCATAATTCTTTTTCAAGAACACAAAACTGAGTCTTATGTCCAGTTAAACATTTGCAAGTCAAGCATGAACAGGAAATTGCATCATATGAAAAGCCAACATTTTTTCTCCTTTGGAGATATTATACATTCTGTCTTAGTTGACTTTTGAGCATGCATTGCTAAAGATGATAAATTTCTTGAATACGAAAAAATCTATATGCAGTAATTCATAGTGTTTTTCCTTTTTAGATTAAAATATTTCTGGCTAACATTTTTACTTGCATTTTTAATCTGGGACATGTCACCTAAATATCACAGATATTATTTCAATGCTTCTCTCCTTCAATGAGGTTTGTTTTTTTTTTTTAATTTTCTTATCCCAGCTGTGTTCATTTCCATGCAATGCATGAAAAGTAAAGGAAACTAGGCACAAAGCAAAGGGAGTTAATCTGTTCTAACTACATTACTACTTAAGCTAAAACACGTGCATGATTTCCTGAGCACTTTAGAATATCAACAGTAGATTTGGAAATTACAATTTCAGTCTTAGTTGTAGAAATTAATGTTTCACTGACTAATTTCCATTTTCTTCTTGCTATCAGAAAGATAGGCTGTCTGGTAATTTCACAGTAATATTTCCATTTTCTAATTTCTTTAACCCTGATTTTTTTTTTAATGAAAGACATAACAATATTAACCTCCTGCTGAATAAAGTAAAATTCCTACTCCATAATTATATAGTTGAAAACTGCTTTAATTTTTTTTTTTTTTTTGCAACTTGTTCTGTTCGCCTCTGTTGAAAAGAACATATTTATCCTGCTGTAAAGTTTCTTTAATATTCATTATTATACCTGGCTGTCCTTCCTGAATACATAAAAAATTACTGGTTTTTTTTTTTTTAATGTGAAACTGAAATGGTCATCCAATTAAAACAGCATCAAATACTTAAAAGGGAGAGTGTTGCCACTGCTCTATAGTAACAGAATACGATTAGAAATTGGCATGTAAATATGTCAATATTTTGATGAAAGTCTGAAGTTCCTTGTCATGATAAGAGAGAGACAATATGAATATCCAAATGAGGTTTATCTACAGATTTGGGCTGAAAACGTCCTCCACACTGACTAGAAAAGAGGACCTAGTAGTGACGATCTGTGGTGAAATATTTTTTTCCACTCATGTTTTAAAGATGCTGAGATTGCTTACAGGGATGCAGCAAGATTAGGAGCTTTGCAACTCCCTAGAAAAGTCATGTAGTCACAGGACAAATATTTGCCATGTGACAGTTTCCTACACATTTTATTTAGTTTTATAATTTTTGAAACTCACATGCTATTGTAAAAATGTACCAATATTATAAATTCATTTTAGTAGATCTTGCAAGAATTGGTGGCTTTCTGAGAATCCAGTAACATCTTTATTAATTGATTTGAATAATAGATGTGCTTTACAAACATTCATCATGCCTCTAAAAGTTTATGCAAATCTTAGCCACCTGGAAATCTACGAGAATCTGATGAAAGAAGTTTTCTGGGAGTTAGAACTTGGCTAAATTTAAGGCAGTAAATTCATGTGCCTTCAAATCTTTCATTACTCTTTCAATCTCCTTTGTTTCCCGTTTTCCTGCCTTTTTCTATGATATTCTTGAATCAGTTGTCTTTCAAACAGAAAGACAAAAAGAAACCAATAAACACAACCCCAAAATCCCCCAAAAAACCAACCAAACCAAACCAACTCACAAAAAACCAAAACCAAACCAAAAAAAAAAAAAAAAAAACCAAAAAAAAACCCAAAAAAACTCATAAAACAAAACCATAAACTACCAAAAAAAATAAGAAAAAAAAAACCAAAAACAAAAACAACAAAAAAAAAACAACAAAAAAACAACAAACCCCAAAACCAAAACATGCAATTCTTACAAGCATTCACGGATATGAAAATTCTTCTTGCTACCCTCAGTGCATTGCTGCCTTAATTCAACTGCTTGAAAAACTTGTTGTGTTGTCTCATTTATTGCATTCAATGGATTAATTAACTGAAGAAGTTATGTTGTAATGATTTTTTTCTTTAATCTTACTAGTTTTTTTCAGCTTTTGTTTTTCTAGAACTGGCTATTGTTTCTAACTGTAAGAAAAATGTTATCTGTGAAATGGTAGCTACACCATCCTATATTAATTATGTAGAATCTAAATGCCTTAGACTGAGAGATTCAGAGTGTCTTAGACTAAATTAGATTTATTTCTTAGCAATCCAAAAGACTAACCCTTCAAGTGTAAGAATATTGTCTCAGTAATACACAGGTCATTATATATATTAGAAAGTCAGAGGTATTTTGCCAGATCCATTTTTTTCTCTAAGTATACCCTGACACTATTTTACTGGCTAATTGGTTTGTGCAGCATTATTCCTGCATGAAATAACAGACATAAAACTTCTGTGAAATGTGACTTTTGTGTCATCCTGTTAGCTGAAAATAAGATTGCAAACTATAAAATACCTTTTCTTTAACGAGTATCACTGCTTTATCCTATAAGATTTAATTACAAATTTATTAGTTTGGCTTTATACAAGGCCTTGGAGATGAGGGTTTTGGCATGGAAATAAAGGCAGCTTAAAAATTTTTTCTCCCTTCTGTTTGATCTGAAAATTAGGATTTGTATAGACAAATATACGCTGTGCAAACTATATAGTATTTTAAGAATTCTCTGAAAAATTCTGCATGCCCAGTATTTGTATATTAAATTTTCAGGTGTGTAATAAATAAAGAGTCCAGTAAGTAAAATCTGGATTTTTCACAGGCCATTGAAGAATGTATTTATTCCAGATATCTCTGTAAGTAAGGATTACTATATTCAGCATCTTAGACCATATTGATTTTTTTTTTTTTTTTGGTGCGCGAACTTTCTCAAAATTGGCAGAAAACTGGACAGTCTGGGAATAAGGTGAAAACTGCAGAAAATGTTTGTGTCTGAACCCATTAATTATTAACTCTTGCAGACATTCTTAATGCAAACAGCACAGTGCAATGAACATATCTAGGTGACAGGCTATGGATGTTTTGAAGAGATAATAAATAAAAAGCATGATAGTAACACTGTCTCTTAACAGGGAATTTAGATCCAGAAGAAAATTTATCCAGATCTAATGGGTTACTGGGAATGCCAGAATTGATGTTTAAGAATCATTAATATTGGAAGAAATCATATAATCATTAAGATTGGAAAAAAACCTCCAAGATCATTGAATCCAACCATTATGTACATATATCTCAATTCAGTGCTATCTTTTGCGTGCCATGCAGTTGTCTTCAAAATATATTATTCTGTGACTCCCTTTGGTCTTTCAATGACAGTAGCTAAGAGCATTTCTTTTTTTTTTAATTTGTAGTTACATTATAAAACAATTCTGAATTGTTCTATGTATTATTATTCTATAATATATTGGTAAATAATTGATCTACAACTATATGCCACTGTAAAAAGTACTTTGTTCTATTGATGCTCTATGAAAACTGAAACACAAAAATCTTCTTAAAGAAGACTCTTAAGGTTTTTTGAATAGTTCTTTTCTTGTCTGGGGCACTGGCTGCATCTCAAAATCCACATATACCGAAGGAAATCTGCAGTAAAATGTATTAAACCAAAATGAAGTTTAACATAATTCTATTGAGGGAAATTTTCATACTTTTGTTACAAAGGAAGATGTGAAAAGAATTAATAATTTGAACATGCACAAAATTCTTTAAGCAACAACATTTGATAAAATTTAACTTTACAGATCAGATGTCAAACACAGAAATCATATGAAAGATCTGTTCGCTGAGCACACCACTGCTTATGAAAGGACCATGACTATTATTCTCTTCCGTGCTGCTGAAGGAAATACTGGTTTATTGATTTGTCTCATCTAGATCAGGTCCTTGGGAATCAGGAGTTTATATTATTCTGGATGAATGACTTTTTTTATTAAATTCTGTCTTGGGTTGTTCATGGGAAAAGAGACCTACGCAAGATTGACTTCATTACACATGAAGGCTACTTTCTGTTAGCAGATCAGCATGTGAAGAAGAGCAAGGTGCAGTAGGCTAGAACCAGTTAGTGTTCATCAATCTGGGGAAGATATATCAATCAGACTGGCACATATAAATTTAATAATATAAGCATCATTTTTGGTTCTTTAGCTTTAAAAAAAAAAAAAAGCAAAACTTTATACTCCTGTACCTCTTCAACCAGATTTAATAACAGTAAGATAAATACTACGAGATCTTAACATAAAATTCAATTTCATAATCCCTTATGCACAAGGAGTAAAAAGAAAGGTAACATGCTAAAACTCCTCCTAAAAGGTTAAAAGTTGAGAAGTATATAATGACATAGCAAGCATTTTAATTTTTTTTTTTAATATCTGTTGCTGTTGTTTTCCTCCAGAATAGCAATCTCCATGGTTTTGATGAACATGCAAGGAGGGATTTCCAAGAGAAATGTGACTGAAATGGTACCGTAAATTAGGGTAATTATTTTAGTGTATATAGTTTCACTTTAAACCATACTATAGTATTTGCTGTATTAAGCAGTACATCAACTTATTGCTTAGTTTTTCAAGGCAAACTAGTCCAATGCCTGAAATACACATCACTCTGCACTGATGGAATAAATGCCTTAGCAATCCTTTAGGTCTTTTACTTCTTCCTTTTCTTACAGAATTCCTGAGTCTATACTTGTTTATCTTTCCCAGCTACACAGGCTGAAACATTTCAAACATGCAGGAATTCTTTGAATGGAATTACAGGAAACTCTGAAGCTGTACTTTGTCACTCTTCTGCAAGTTTTAGGAAGACCAAAATCTGCCACTTTTACAAACTTGAATTTCTTCTAGCTCAATGGGTTCAGCTTTGTGATGTTCTTAAAATGTAAACCAGAATACAGTACTTACCACAACAATGTATGCAATTTTTGAATGGCATATATTAAGAAAATCAAGTTTATATACTCAGATTGTTACTAAAGGGAAAGATTTTGCTAATCATTTATGTGGGCCTTGTCTTTCACTCTTGTCTCTATTTATCACTGTCTGTAGTGCTATCACTATTTAGGATTGTCATCCAATTGCCAATAGCTAAAACAAGATACAAGTTCTTTGCATGTCTGCAGATAGAGCCATCCAAATTTACTGGGTTTCAGTTCATTAATTTTACTCATGCACAGACCCATATAAAAAATGCACAAGTCAAGTACTTAACTTCAAGAAAGGATCAGACTGTGAAATGATCATAAAAGCAACGATAATGGGCAAGATAAAAGACTTCTACTTCAAGATCTTGTGTTTGACAGTGGTCAATTGTGGATGCAAGAATAAATTAATGCTTCACTCAATTTAACCTCACAGCTACTGACATCCTGTAGTTTAATACCTTCTGAACTGGAATTTGTCTCTACGTCTTTCTGTTTGATACCACTTAATAACTGCAACAGCAGTTATATTGGCACAGCATGTTGCCAATAAGTTTCACAAGTCATTTGCATATTGAGTAAAAAAAAAAAAAAAAACAAACAAATTTCAGTTAGTTCAAGAATAGTTCTTGAATATTTCTTTTGATTATTTTTTAGTTTAATATTGTGGAAAATTGTGAATAACACTTATCTCTCTCTACTGCAATCTTGTATTCTTCTCCAATAATTTATTTTTTCAGAATCACAGTTGATTTAATATCTCTTCATACACAAGTCTTTTCATACTTCTTTTTTACTTATACTTTTTTCTTTTAGTTAGGGAGACCTGAAAGATCTTCAGCATTCAAGATACATAGGAATTACACAATTGTGAAACATTGCAGTAATGCTTTATAATTTTCTGGTATATTTTTTTTCCTCTTCTCTAATATGTCACAATTTTGATTGCTGCTCAGAACTGTTTTCATAACATTAACCTTAATAACCCTAATGATTTTTCTAAGACATTAGTTTAGAACCCATTTTCAAATATATGCACAAAAAAACTTTTTCCCATATTTTTTCTTTACACTGATTACACTGAATTTCTTCTGGTATCATAAACCACTTCTTCAATTCTTTGCTGTCAACTTTAACCTTTCTAAATAATTTTAATATAATAATATATACATCATTGTTTAATATTTTTTCCAGATCATGCACCTAGAAATATACTAAAAACCACAGGTTCCCTGAAAGGTCACCAATGAATAGTTGTTAAAACCACTATTTATTCCAATTCTGTTCTTTGGCCAGGTGCTAACTGTTCAAGGTGGTAGCACATACTTACTGTCTGGTTTAGAAGATCTCTATTTCAATTGGGCAAGTGTATATCTTACTAGAAGAGCACCTCATAAATTAGGTCAGAATGTACTTCCAAAAATGCATCTTAACTTAAAGAGATATTAACACTTTTGCTTATCAAAATTAACACATCATTATATTTAGGCATTTAAATATTTTTGGAAGCTATCATGAGATAAGTTTTAAATGTCTTGATGGGCAAAACAGTGAGTTAATGAATGTGCTGCTGACGTCAAATTTCATGGTCATTCAAAAAAGGCTTCTTGTAAGGATGAATATGTCCTGAGATGGATTGATTATAAAGTGCTCTAATACCAAAATATATTTTAAGAGTTAAAGTTTGCAACTGCCTAGAAATCAATGTCCAATAGAAATTAATCTTTTTTCTTGTAATTACTTTTTAAATTACCAAAATGAAGGATTTTGCTTTCTACCTACCTGATTCAAGAAATTTAGTCAGTAGACACCCTCATATAAAACCAATAATTATAGATTCAAGCTAGAAGGTTTTTTCAAATTTAAATTTAGGTTGTAATATTTTAAAATGTACTTTGGGGAAAATTGTGACTTTTTTACTTCTTAAAATAATTATATATAGAGATAGATATATAAATATAAATATGATTTTTATACATGGGGGCAACCTGATTGTTTTGTATCATGCATTGACTTAGTGACTCATACTTACAGGTCACTAAGTTGCATATATATATATATATATATATATATATATATATATGTATATGTATATATATATATATATATATATATGTACAGCTTATAGAGGGGATAATAATGATGATATATAAAAACATTCATTTGAAGTTGTTGAAACCCTAGAAGAAAATTTGGGAAAAAAACCAATTCCAATGCATGTATTAATTTGATAACACAAACCCTGCATGAAAGATAATCAAATATCGAAAATCATTGGTATGCAAATTCTATACTATGCTTATTGCCAAACCAGTGAAATATATAGTGTTGTCACATCTTTCATCATCACTGATAAACACTATCTTCTCCAGGGAGTAATTTTCAGCACAGGCTCTTCAGATATCTATGTAGACTACTAAAATTAACAACAGTGTTTTGGGCATATAACATACTGCTTGACAATGCAAAATGCCACAAGGAATAATCCAAATGATACCGGGAGGAAGCATTACATTAATGTGTGGATGATGTGAACTACTAATACATTTTAATGTGTGTATTAATTCTTTGTGTGATGAACATTTTTTATAACGTGCTAATTCTACATTATTTTGCCATTTCATCCTGCCTGTTAATATAGTTTAATAAGGAAATATACTGAAGAGAGTGATTTGGAGCTTTTCTAGTGATTTGGATAACACTTGGTAGAGTTCTGTATCATTCTGCTACATAGAATAACTGGTCTGATGTGATGAACTCTATGTTTCCGGTCAGTAAAAGCCAGTAATCCATTGCCATGGTGCTATGATTATGACAGACACAGATTTCTGTGCAGCTTCTTCCCAGGCTGCTGCAGGCATCTTCTAGAAGTGACTGTGTTTGGCCACTATGTGTGAGCAAAGCAATCACACTGCAGCATCGAGCCCAATGTGCCTGAAGTCTCACTGGCTGTGGACTGAGTGATTAAATGAACATTATAATGGGAAACATGCAAGTTTGCTGTGATTGTTTTGATTTTGAGTCAAAGCCCTTCTTAGCTAATAGGTAGCTTCCCTAAGTAGTTGTTCCTCCCTACTTATCATCTATTGTATACTTTCCAATTTCCTAATTCTCATTACTGATGCCAATCAAATTCTCATCCATCTCTAGGTTATTGTAATATTGATATGCCTCTAACACACAGTACAACTGACTATAATTCTTTAAATTAATGCTTTCCTGGAAGTTTGTTTCAAGAGGTTGGCTTCTTACTATAAAATAAATTACAGTAATGCGGGCAGGACTTGAAGAAGTCTAGATTGAAATGAAACTGTCTGATACCTCTACGTAAAACAATTCAGGGAAGTATTTATTAAGTATTGATCTCATTTTAAGAATTTATTCCTTTTTGAAATGACTAGATGACACAACAATTTTGGTGTTGCATGCCCTTATCTATCTAAGTTATATGTCAGATTGCTAAAGAATTTAGAAAAAATAAATGAATGTGATTAATGCTCATTCAAAAAATTTATTTTCTGGGTCTTTTTCTTATCATTAGACTTGCAGAAATTTTGCAAAGCTCAAATGAGATAGAAAAGAAAAGGAAAATTTTTAGCTGAAGCCAGTAAATGTAAGGGATATGTAAGTGGGTATAAATAAATAATAAAGACCCTTTCAATCCCTTCTATCCACCTAAAGGTCCCATTCAATGTTCTTGTCATAATATTCTCTCTTTTATTAGAGTTGTAGAAACCATTTCCCTCAACCAAACACTCACTCTCAGGAATGCACCCATAAATCAAGACATCTTAGTCTAAAAAATGCCATAACTCACGCTAGTTCACATCTTTGCTGACACAACTATCCATGTATTTTTTCTCTCTCCCTCCTTGTTGCACCACATACATAATGAAGAACAATTCAAAGGAGAATCACAGAGCAAAGGGGTCTGGTGGTAGATAAGCAATTGCTTGAATCTACACTTTGTAATCTATTGGAAAGGGGAACATGGAACAATTTAAGAGCTATGCACTTCTACCCAACTCATAGGTAGTTTAGTGAGAAAGAGACCCAAAGCAGTATGTCTATGTAGCCCTACAGTCAGGGCTATTACATTGAGTTCCATAAGTAGACTGGTTATCAGCTGAAAGGGATTAAATACAAATCTTTGGACTCTTTGGTATTCCCATTTTAATTTTCTTAAGACAATGAAGAAAGTTATAAGACAAGTAATGATAGTGTCTTGAAGAAAGTTCCAATTGCTCTTGGCTTGGCAGGAGCCATGCTTTACTAGAGTGCAGTACATTTCAGTATAGAGCCACATATATTATATTTTAATGGCACTTGATAGATAAGTCAGATAGTTCAACTCAGAGATCACAGCATTCAGTGAGTAGAAGACAAAATGCTGTTGTGAGTGTTTGTAGCTTCTTTCTTAGCAGTATCTACTTAAACCATCTGATATAACATTTAGCATACCTAAAAAATTCTTCGCAGTTTTTGGATACCTGTTCATGAAAAAGGTTAATAGAAATAACATGATGGACAGTAGTACTATCACAAAAATTCTGAACAAATACTACCCACTTCTGTAAAATGCTTTTGCTCTTGAAGTACTGAAGTTTATGAATTATCCTAAAAAATACAAATATAAACACTAGAAGACCCAGGGTCTAATTTACAAGTGAGAACCCCAAATTTTCTCATTATTTGCTGTGAAACCTCTTGCATTGAAACTTATAGCATGCATGTAACTTACAGCTGACAGTAGTGCAGAGTGACTCTGATCAACACTACTAAATTTGACAATCATTTTGATTCATGGAGAACTTTAAGTTTATACCTCCTGACCAGAGGGTAAGGGTCCTTTACACATGTTGTCCAATGGAGTGAAGGAAAATTACCTCTATATTATGGCTACATTATTTGTGGCAAATGTGACGTTGTTGGAAGGAACATGAAATAGAGGGTGTGTGCATGTGTGCTTTTGATTTAATTCATACTATTCCATAGTTGTTTTGAAGTTGTAGAAACAAATGGGATTCTATGTGCACCTATTATTCATATGTGTTCATGTCTAAAGTTACATTTCACAGTGCAATTTGTGCCACCCCTCTTAGTATTTATTTTCTCATGACATGTGATTTTTTTAAATAGGGATGATTCTAACCTCACTTAAGTCCATAGTATTAGTTTTGTATAAAGGATATATTTCTGTAGCATTCTAAGTCTGATCATGCCTCTCTCTAATTATTAAAAGTAGCCTTCATCTTCTATCTTCTTTACAAAAACATAAAGCAAGAGAAGAACATATAGTACAGAGAAAAAAAAGTGAAGAAATATTTTCTAGAGAGGCATTAGAAAGCACAAATGAAAATGAACTATTAAACATTAAAAGTGCCTCCTCAGTTGACGATCAAATTTAATGCTAACAAAAATTCAGGGCATATCAACCCTAATTTCGTTAAAGAAAACTGTCCCAATAAACAAATCCTCAGAGAGGAGGAGCTACTAAACCTGACTTCTATGATAATTTCTCAGTTTCTTCTCAGATCTTCCAAATAATTTCTTTATGCATGTCAACATTTACAAGTATATTCAGTCCACAATTAAGAGCTGTGACTCTGATTACCTTTACCTTGGGATTTATAAGTCATTAGGTAAAACTACTTGTTTCCCTTGGTTATAGCCACTCATTTAAAGCTTTTTTTTAAACCATGTTATAATTGTAAAAAAAATGAGAGAGTAAGGTTTGTCTAGGTTAAGTTCCTTGGCCAAGAAGAAGACTCTGGGGAACCAGAGTTTGTCTCTGTTAGTTAAATCAATGATATCGATCATGACCTCAACATAAATTTCTTAACTTTTCCCTGGTGATAATTTCCAAGTAGGATTAATATTCTTTAGACCTAGCTCACAAGAAATTAATAACTTTTCTTTTTGGCAACTGTAACTTTTAAGTGAGTTTCTAGATATAGTCATGGATACCATATATAAATTCTTACCAACTTGACTTAATAGAATAATCTTTATTTTAACCATACTTTATCAAAATAATACACTTAAATTCTGTGGCTATACAGTATATAATGTATTTTCAAATATGAAATAAACATTTCACAATACATTAGCAAGTAATAAAGGATGCTTCTCTTTTAATGTGATTTAAAAATCTCACTATCAGTGCCTGTGCCTGACCTCCATGACATAACCACCTGAGTACATTATCCTGTGCCAGATAATCCATATGTTCTTTTAGATGACTTATTCATTTTCAATTTGTTGAGTAGCCCTGGACATTCATTTTGGCATTCTGATATCACATTGTGAAAAGACATTCATAATTCCTTATAGATATGACTGAAGGGGCAATTGCCCATGTCCTTTCAGCTCTCATTACCAGCTCTCCCTGTGATGCTACTGACCCAGTCCTGGAAGAATTTGTTGAAATTCTTTATCAGAAACTCTAACTTGAACAATTCTTTTTTTTTTTCACACTCACAATCATTCTTATTCTATGAGAACCTTCTACTTTACATATATCATGTCATATAACTTATAATCCGTGAGGAAAAACTGAAGGTTTTTTTTCCTCTTTTGTGTCATTATAGCTTTGTCTTGCCCTGATTTTGTCTTTCCATTTTTTATATAGAGAATCAAAATTATTAATCTTCTTTTATCTCCCTAAATTCTCAAACTCTACTCAGAATAAACTCTCCAGAATCAAGGAACCATATCCTTTTATCCAAGTTCTTTTACATGTTATAGACATACAGGATTATATAGTACTGAATTAAAAACATGAATAATCATGTACTTTTTATGTTGTTTGTATTTTTAACTCAGTTCATACTACCCATAGTAAATCATTGAATTAGATCACTATTCAAAGGCTTCTCCATGCATTTTTCCATGTTTCCATGTATTCTCTGGAGCCCTGAAGCAATCAGCTGTTCTCATACATAATGTGTTTGATAAATGACTGAGTATGGCAGGTATGACAATCCTAGCTCTATCAATAACAGCAGGTGCTAGAAGTATCTTATTTTCAGTAATAGATCCAAAGCTGAAGCAAATATTTATCTTTTTTTCAAAACTGCATGAAAACACTATAAAACTTCTACTCTTCAGATTAGTCACCCCCTTATTAAATTGCATATCATGGCACCACTGATCTGACTTGGATTCAAAATCAAGTGGGTTTCAAATGGCCTGTAACTTTCATTCAGGTTCCCACAGTCAAATCTATCTATGCATAGTCTGGAATACTAAAAATGCTTGATTACTTTTTCATATACATTTTTACTGCATTTTATACTACTGGGATAGCAAAAAATCTTTCAACTATAGACTTGAATTAACATTTTTCTGCATTCAGTCTGCTTATCTTCATTTCAGATACACTGGTGATATTTCACACACTATATTATGTGAAATATTAAATACAAAGTCCTATTAGATTACCACTCACTTCCCTTTGTGAACATCATATAAAAAAACAAATGCAATACCATTTTTTTTTTGGTAAAACCAAGTAAGCAGTATTTTGCATTTTTGCTGACTGCTATTCTTTTCTTAGTTAGTTACTTTTCAGATGGATTAGTAAGTTTTGCACTCTTGGTTTTCATATGGATTTCTTCTGACTCCCAAAATTAGCAGGAAATAAAATATATTGTAGTTAACAACATTATTTTTTTTACATTAGAAAACAATTCTTATGATATAAATAACATTTTATGAGTATAATCACCAAGCAGTAAAACTTGGTGGTTTTTTTCACCTTTCTGCATGTACTCACTGAAAACATTAAAAATGGAAGCTTCTACTTTAAGAAGTTATATTATTTAATCAGAATAAAGCTGGTATATGAAAATATAAGAACAATATGACATTTGGTTTTGGGTATTACATAATTTTGCACATTGCTACATTTGACTGGGTAGTGGATTGTTAGAGAAAAATTGTAAGCATTGTTTTTCTGAGCTGCTCATTGAAATTATGTCTAACTTTTTGAGCATAATATTGAGCAATTTCTCACCTTTGGAAAGCACTAGTGATACCTATATGTCAGTGTCTTCTCAATGAACTGTACAATTTCTGTATTTTATTGAGGGTTTGGTTTTGTTTTGGTTTTTTTTTTTTTTTTGGTTTTTTTTTTAAATTTTGTGTGTGTGTATATATACCTACACACCAGTGTTATTTAATATCTTTATTGATTGCATGGATGAAGGGATTGAGTGCATTGTCAGCAAGTTTGTAGATGACACCAAGCTGAAAGATGCTGACACACCTGAGGAACTGGAGACCATCCAGAGACCTGGACAGGTTTGAAAAATGTGTCCATGGGAATCTTTTGAGGTTTAATAAGACCAAGTGCAATGAGCTACATCTGGGCCAGGGCAACTGCTGTTATAAATCCAAACTGGGGGATGAACAGATGGAGAGCAGCCCTGCTGAGAAGGACTTGGGGATGCAGGTGGATGAGAGGCTGGACATGACCCAGCAATGGCACTCACAGCCCAGAAAGCCAAACGTGTCCTGGGCTGCATCCAAAGCAGCGTGGCCAGGAGAGGAAGGAGGGGATTCTGCCCCTCTGCTCTGCTCCTGTGAGAACCCACCTGCAGTGCTGCATCCAGCTCTGGGGTCCCAGGAGAGGAAGGACACGGACCTGTTGGAGCTAGTCCACACAGTCCAGAGGATACCAAGATGATGAGAGGGATGGAGCACTTCTATGAGGAAAGCCTGAGAGGTCTGGGATTGTTCAACAAGGAACAATCCCAAAGACTGGGACAATCCTTGTCAAAAGACAAGTATTCTGGCTGATCTAATGGTTACCTTCCAATAGCTGAAGGGTATGTGCTGACAGAACAAGGGGGAATGGCTTCCAACTGAAAGAGAGTAATTTTGAATTGGATATTGGGAAGAAATTTTTACTGTGAGATTGGTGAGGCACTGGAACAGGTTGCCCAGAGAAGTTGCGGATGCCCCATCCCTGGAAGTATTCAAGGTCAGACTGGATGGAATTCTGAGCAACCTGATGTAGTGAAAGCTATCCCTTCATATGTCAGGGGGCTAGAACTAGGTACTTTTGTTGTTCCTACCGACTCAAGCCATTCTATGATTGTGTGAGATATATATTTAAATAAATTATAGTATTATACATACAGGTAATATATATTATACAGTTATGTATATGCAGGTAATAGATAATGTGTATATATATAAGGTAATATATATAAGGTACATTTCAGCATATTAAGATATGTATATGTATACACTGGAAACACAAACTGTTAGCATATATAACATTGAATAGTACACACTTTACACTACGATTGTACATCATAAATATTACACAAAAAGGAGGTTTTAAAAGTATATGGTAAGAATTATTCCAATAAATCTTCCCTATCTCCATGTATACATTATATTTATAAATTTAATGAATAAATTTAACTAAGTGAATGTACATGTATGAAGGGTGAAGTGGTGAACAAATTTTGCATCAGAGGATTACACCATCACCACAGAGGTGCAGATTTACCTGAGACACTGTTATTATTTTTTTCCCTTTTGCTTTCCTTTATTCATAATTTATTCAGTTTGGAGCATATAAAAGTGAGCTGCATGCTTTTTATTTTAATATAACCAAAGTCAAATAAGTTGTTTTGTAGAGGGACTACCAGAATTCAATCCCATTTTAGTTCTAATTCTGGTAGATATTTTGCTCTGATCCTCTATCCAAAAAGAATATTTTAAAATTATTTTTTGCAGCTACAACTCCATAATATAGTTGTTTGCAGTGAGATCTAGAAGTGATGTTTTTCCCTTGCATTTCTTTGAAAGTTAAAAAAAGAAAACAAAAATTTTAATAAATGAGAAACATAAGGGAGGGGAGAGATGTGGAAGAGAAAGAAATGGAAAAGAAATGGGGGGAAAGAAAAATAGTGACAGGACAGACTAAGGAAAATATCACCATTCAGTGAATCCCAGCAATATCCTGTTGATCCTCTCCATCTGGTCTTCTTGGCAGTAAGGGTATCCCAAAACCAAACCACAGAGTCCACTGGATTAATATATGTTTAAGCCAAGTGGGAATGTCCAGATACCTTTCCTGAGGGGAAGCAAGATTGACACAATCTCCTGCAGCAGACTTCTGAGCAGATCTGTTGTTTTACTTTGTATCATGCTCAGTCCTGCGCTGCAAGGTCTCAGGAATGAGTCTGGGGGCACTTTGAATCTTTGACGGATTATGACACCTCCTCAGCTGCCTCTCATGTGAATGTCCCATGGATGTGTCCTTCCTGGGGTGGGGGGAGGTATACAGCTCAGCCAGTTTGTATGAGGGAGGATGGGTGTTCACTGCCTCTGATCAGAGGTCACATGCACCCAAAATTCTCTTCTCTCCACCTTGGTTGATGGGGACAGTGTGCAAACCTGGCCTCAGCAGATGAGCCTGTGGACTATGGCCTCCCCCAGTCTGAACTCAGCTAGACCTGATTTTCAGAACAGCTGCTGGGTTTGGCTTTCTTGTGGATACATTTTTCTCCCTCAGCCTTGTTTGCTTTTTCTTAGACCTGAAATGATTGAACAATGGTGTCACCTTTATCTTAAGTTCCCTTAGGTGTCTTAACTCACAGTCCAAAGTTTTCCTCAGGAGTCATCTTTAGTCACAGGTGGGCTTCAGTCATCACAGCTTCTTTATAAAGATTTCAAAAATCCTCCACACCTATGTTTAAGCCATGAACCATAACATTTCAGTTTCAGACATCTATTCAGTGGATATTCTCTACAGGCAATCACTACAAAAATGTTCTGACTGTGAATTTTGAACATTATGGAGAACCAGAAGATTTAATTTCCAGAAGATCTAATTTGCATACTTAAACTTTCATTCCTCCAATTTTAGGCTAACAACATGCAAACATGAAATATTTATATTTCAGGAAACAATGCGAGTCTTTCTGACTTGGTTTAACCTGTTTTAAAATTTCCAAAGAAGCCTTTATGTGCAAAAGGTCATTCCTGCTAAAGCTAAAATTAGATATGAAGTTCATTATTTCTTAATTATTTTCTGCACATTAATTCAACTAATTCTAAGATCAAGCTTTGTCTTTTCCAACACTGAATTATGCATAATGCAAATTAATTTAAGAATACTTTCTGCAAGTAGAGCTGATGGTTCAGATGCCATTGTTTTTGTTAAATGGAATTGAGATTAGTAGTCTAAAAGATGTGGAGAGTAGGATCTGTATCATGGGGCAGTTTTTCCAGTTGTTTTAAGGACTTGGTTCTTGGATAAAATGTTTAGCAAGGTCCCAGGACACCCATAGTCAAAGCAATTCAATCTGCATTCTCGTTGTGCTGTGAGTGGTCATTTCCCCAGTGCTATCAGGCAAGTGTCAGCAGTGACGGCTTTACAAACCATGAACTCCAGTGGAAAACTGCAGTTACTTTTCTGGTTTCATCACTATACAGAAAACAGGGGTAAGTCAGGCATTTCCAAACTCTCTATGTTTATATCAAAGTATTCATGGAAAACCTCAGCTTTTTTCCTCTCTTGCACCCCAAATATTTGTTGTACTGTTCACGATATCAAATGTTATCTTGATCCGAAATATCCAGTAATCCTGGTTTAAGATGCTCCCATTTTTTCTTTCAATTCCATACCATACCACTATTTGCTGTTCCATCCATTCTGTTTGTGCCTCCTTAACCAGCCACATTTTGTTGGCAGCAGCTACTGGTAGAGTCATTTGGTGAGTGGGAGCAGCAAACTGATTTAGGTTTTAAAATGAGTAATCCCACCTTCTGTCCTAATTACAAGAAGGGCATGGAATAGTTTAAGTTGGTATTTCCACCAAACTCTTCTTATCATGAAATCATCTCTTGACACACACAAGTTTTTTGGTTTCATTAAATAGTCAAATTTATTTGGAGAACATAAAGAGGTGTTTTTTTACTTATTTTTAACAAGGAAGCTGATGAAACTAAAAGAAATGCTTTATTGTGTGAAATTGTTTCAAACACATTAAGCATTGTAAATGAGCAAGTAAAGAAACAAGTCAGAAGGAAAGGTGCAGAGCTAAGGATCCAGTGACACATTTCTGAGTCACATACACTAAAGCAGCTGACTTCTACACATGACATCTTTTGTTGAGTTCCACTGTATCTTGTGTAAATTGCTGAATTTGCAGCTAATTATCTGATTACATACAAATTGTGCATAATGGGTGGTACTATAAACACAAAATGTTTTTATTTTTCTTCCTAGGAATAAGTTCAGTCAACAGTGGAAATCAGATATTTGTAAAAAAAAATGAAAAAACATGTAAGAAAGATGAAAATATATTTGTGACTATGACCACGTGTCTATGTTGTATGACATATACATCATTGTTTTTGCTCACTAATTGTATAAATAATTGTCCAAAAAAAAAAAAAAAAAAAAAAAAAAAAAAAAAAGACAAAACATCACAGGTGCTCATCACAGCTGAAAGCCAAAGAGAAAAGGAGGTAAGTATATATAAGTATTTCCATTCTATGAGATGTTTTTCATTTTACCCATGACCAAGAAGCTCTAAGAAATTTCTGTGTGTAGCAGTAACTATATTATAAAGCAGCTACCTTTAAAGACAAGATATCTACGAATAGCTCAAATAGCATTGTAAATACAAGAGAATTTTACACACATTCTGGTAATGGAAACCAAGTTTAATTTCTCAGGGTGTTTGGATATTAAAATGAAAATATTCCCAGTAATCTTCACAAAATCAAACCATTAAAGAATGAAATATTTTTTATAAAATATAAAAAAAAATATGATTCACCATAAATGGGGGGTTAATGTTGACTATCACAGTGCTTGTGGAATCAATCTTAATCTCAAATACAATTCCATTCTATTACATGCATAAATATACATAATTTAAAAAATTTTACTCCCATTTCACTAATCTAAATAGTTTAGTAAAGTTACTATAAAAGTTATTGTAAAGAGCAGCAGACAATCTTCTGGCATTAAAAAAGCCAAAGAGATTGCATTCAAATAAAGGAATAAATCTAATCTTTAGGTCAATATATTAAATCAGGTATAAAAGAAAATGTAGCTAAATATGAACAATTGAAAGTCTGTGCTGAGGAGCTCAGCCTTAGAAATTGTTCTTAATTGAAACAATTTACTTTTCAATAGCAAAATCATTTACTTTCTGAAACAGAACAAAGTCATAATTTTTGCTCTAAGGAATTTGTGAAGATCAAATCATACCATGAATCACTTACTGAAATTACAAAGTAATTAATAATATAACTTGGGCTTCATTTTAATATCTGTTCCCTTGAGGGAGTTGTTAAAAGTGCTGGACATCTCTCATCTGTATTTTTGTTTTGGGGTTTGTTCCCCAGCAATTTTTAAAGACATAATCTTTTCATGAAAGGCAGGTACTGATATTCAGGAACATAATTTGCCTTGAAATGTAATTGAAATCCTGCCTTTCATCCTGTTTGACCACTTTTTTGGAACTTCTATCTGCATATAATGAAAGCAAATTTCACATGCAATATGTTTACAATGTCTACCAATAATTTTTACACAAAACTCTAACAGTACTTTGAAGTCGTCATTCAGGTGTAAGACTGCTTTTTTCCTTTTTTTCCTTTTTTCCATTTTCACAAGTCTGGGCTGGTGGAAAAATTAAATAAATTTAATTATGGTATTTTATATTCATTAAAGAAAATATTATGAAGAGAACAATGCAGTGGAAGGACTTTAGACTATAAATGTGGATATATATTGCTTACATTGCTGGTCTCCTAATATGGAATATGTTCATAAGCTGCATGATTATCTAGTTTTTGCAGTGACTGGAAATAGTTGTCAATATAACTGCATAGACTGCAATGATTTTTAGACTAAGATATGATAGGAAAAGCTTGGAAATGGTAGAGGGAGTTCAGCTGGGCTCTATGAAGCCGTCTAGTTATTTATGCTTCACACAATCATTATAAAAATAACCAGTGATCACTCCAAGACTACTGTCAGATTTGAGGTCTTATAATGCAGCTCTCTGGTTACTCTTGACTCATAAACTCACCAATTTTGGTGGACACAGAACACATACCATGATCTTCTTGGTGTAAGGATAATAACATTTTGCATCTTCAGTGCTGCCCTGCTCTTCTGCTGGTATACCACTATGTATGTGTAGCTATTTATTTCTTTATATATTCTATTCAATACATGTGTATAAAAGATACATTCAAGACATGTAAGATTATTTCCATTTACAATAAAAGCCATTTTAAATCATTGCACATCATATTTTAAATGAGATCATGTAATTTGTAATTGAACACCTATATAAGGAAGTTTGTTTGTTTATTTCTTTAATCTATACCAAAAACTAAAATGTCTAAGTAGTCTATGCCCTCCTTCAAAAGGAGGCAGAGGTTATTCAAAAGAGAATATATTTCTCTCAACTTAAACTTACATTTATAGTTTTTTACCTTTGTAATTTATAAAGGAAGCTGAAATCTTGAAAGCTTTATATCCCTAATATTCAATATACTTTATATTCTACATATCTTTGTGATTGGAGGATGAAATAGTAGCATAAAATATACAACTCGGGCAGACAGCCTTTAGATGTATTGGAGAAAAAAACTTAAATGAACTGTAGAATGGAAATGTATGGCTCCAAAAATGCACCATTTACTGAAAATATATATTGTAAAAGTTTTATATCACCCTGTTTCTGTATATTTCTGTATATTTCTATATTTATGTTCAGACTGGTTATTTTCAATAAGCTAGGGCAGACTCATTGGCAGACTCATCTATCAGTTTTGTTTTTTCCCTTGGCCACAGGTGTAATCCAAGGCTAGTGGTTTTCTGTATAGGTGCATGATGATGTCTTGATTACTGTCAGAAGTTAAATAAAGCTTTAATATATCTATAGAAAACTTCATAGTGTTTGAATAGAAATCTGGGTAAAATATTTACATGTGAAGTTAAGTAATTAGTTCTAATTTCATCTTTTGTTGTTTTTCTGTTTTCTTGTCTTTTGAAATATTACTGTCTAAAATATATAGCTATAGAAGATTTTCTGGTATGTGTCATGTTGATGATATTGCAGAAGTAATACAGGTCATCTTCAGGCTGCCTTTGTGCAGGCAAACTGTCAGTGCTGACTAACAATCAGTTCAGGTTGGTACATGTGCAGGTTCTCAATGAAAATTTTTACCTACCAAGAAAGACGTGATTAGAAATAACTGGCAAATTAAATTATAACTCAGGTATGCCTCTTACCTCTGGCGCGTTCTTGCAAATGCATATATGCAAATAGGAAAATTAGATCTCAAATTCGAATTCATGTTGCAGTCATACCAGATCTTAAGAGTAATTCTTTTGTTGTTGATTTTTTGGGGTTTTTTTGTTTGGTTTTTTTTCAGTCCTCTTTTAGGCATAGAAGAGTTTGCTTCAGGAGTATTTATTTGTGGTTTGTCTCTCTGTTTTTAAGGACTCAATAGTTAACATAGTCTGTAATATAAGTAGATTGTCTGTCCATGCATAATGTTTAACCAACTGTGCTTAAAAATCCAGCCCTGTTTACCTATGGAAATTTGAAAAAACACTGCTGAACCTTTTTTTTTTTTCTTGCAATCTATTGTATTTAGTTTACAGTTCTAACAAACATAGTTCTTTTCTGTTAACATTTCTCTGTGAATGACTGAATGCAACTGATATATAAATATTTTGTTCTTTAAAACTATTACCCTGAATCTCCAGCCTAACACTGACAGGATGACCTATATGGGGGTATTATCCAAATAGTTTAAGAGCAAACACATTTGTTTGCATGTGACCCATAGATGTTCAGCAGGCCCAAAGAGGCTCCCATAGCAGGAGGAAAGTACTCAATTTTCAGAAGCTCAATGTACCAGATTTATCTGTAAGTACCAGAAATGCCTGTCTAGGGGAGAAGTCTGCCTGAAAACACCACTCAGAGAGGGGAGGATTAGATTACATCTGGTCAGTTGTAACTGACAAAATTTATCCTCTTTAATGTGCTGAAAAACAAAGAATCAAGAGGTGAACTTTGTAGCACAACTAATTCAATGGAGCCTGTATTTTTCAGCAGCTGCACATGGCTAGATGATTCAGATATGCAGTGGAAAACCACAGGAGGACTGGTGAACAGTTAAAGATTTTTACTTCCTTTTAGCACCTTTGAGGCAGGAGGCTAGAAGGTGATATTTATATTATATGTGAGGAAAGTTAAAGAGATTGGCCTGGTCATTACTGATGAATCTAGCTTGAAAAGCAAGCTGGAGGAAATGCATGCAGTAGTGAGGGACAGTTTGCTTCACAACATGGATTACAATTTGTTCCTTTTTGTGTGCTTCTACAGGTGTAAAAATCTGTTAATCATTATAAAAATAATTTCTGAAATACCAGTGAAGTACAGTAGTAGTGTCACTGATATTGCAAAAGAGTTCATGTGTTTCTAAAGGTATATGCTTAGGCATGACATCAGAAATTTCAGATCTGTGAATCTTGAAATAGAGAGGCAAGCATTGGTTCATTAAGAACATTCAGAGGACCTAAAATCTATAGTTATATCCCAATATGAATACCATGAGAAAGTTTAAACCAAACTAAAGAGAATGAGAAAGTTTTGTCTTGTGGTTCATAGCTCATGTAAAAAAACCATCTTTTTTTACAGGCACCCAAGTGCTGTTTTAAAGACACTCCAGCAGTTGTTTAATGCAGTTTCCTAGTATGAAATAATCTAATTTACATATAGATTAAGAACCTATTTATGGCATCTGTGATACAACAAACAAATGTGGGAGTCACAAAATCTTTATTGTATTTGTTCAGTGCTGTTTGATTTCTGTTTGCATTATAGTACCATTAATGTTGCCACTTTAACATACAGCATACGTCAAACATTTCTTACCAAAATGACCTGACTTCATGAAAACCTTATCAATAGCCAAGTGTTAGCTTTAATTACTTAATCTAAATATACTTTGAGACTTAAACAAATTGGGGCATCACATATTGCAATTCTACTGCCTACCGGAGAAATACCAGACATATGTTCTCTATTATAAAAGCAGTCACAGTGTCACAATATTAAAACTAACATATAAGCATAGTTATATGTAAACTAGGAGTGCATTTAAATTGTAGGGTTTTTTTTTATATAAAGCAGAAAATACAAAGAAGGTTTCAGCTTTGAGATTGCTACATTTTCTAAAGTTTATGATCAACACTGAAAACTAAAGTTTTCAGCTGTTAGGATAATTACCTTTGTATCCTGAAGCCATTCCTTTAAGTAAAATGTTTCTGAAGAGTCCATAAGAATGATGTATATGTGGTCACATATTCTCATTGCTAGAGAATGAAAAGAAACTACTTGCAGGATTTGTTGGTAATACTCGTTTGATTTTCGTTGATGTTTTTCTTTTTTTAACTTCAATGGTTCAGTACATTTTTAAAATTTTATTCTATTGTTTCAAAGCAATATAATTGCTTTGTCATATAGTTACTTTTTTATTTTATTTCTTTACCTTATTATGCCACATGTTCCATATATTCTTTGTTGGAGATTCTATTCTGCATGCTTCATTTTTTTAATTCCATTTTCTATTAAATATAGAAAATATACTGTTTTCAAGGATTGTTGTTAATGTGTGAAACTCTTAACCTTTCAGCTGGTTGACTTTGATATTTAATGGTGCATACTTAATATAGAATTAACATAGGGTTTTGCATTTAATATAGAATTTCTAGGTAATCCATCAGTTGTGTGATCTCTTCTTGTTTCAACTGTGTCTATGGAAACATTTGTCCTCTTTTTTCATGTTTTTGGGTTTTTTTGGTTTTTTTTAAGAGAAGCCCACTTTTGCTATGTCTTTAAATTAAGAGAAGAAAGTGAACATAAGTTTCTGAAATTTAGGAGAGTTTTCTCTTCTCATCAGGGAGAATGAGGTTAATTTATACAATCAGCCTACATGATGGGGCATGGGCAAGTATGCAGCAGTAACTAGGACAGAAGCAAATTCAGAAACTAAACTGAATGAAAAAACTTCATCTGAGAAGGCAACAACTAAGACATTGGATCTGAAGATGCCAAAGCTATACTAAGACTGCAATCATGTAGCCAAGGGTCATATTATAATGCTTCCGTCAAAGACTACTGAAATAATACTGTGCAAGCATCTTTGAATTGTCTGAACTTCAAACAAGTGAAATGTGTGTTTCTATGATGGTTTATTTATTTATGTAGTAAACAGCATACTTAATAAGAGTGAACTCTATTTTTTGTAAGTTTTTTTTCTTTTTTATAAATTCTAGAAATGTATAGGTTTTTCCAAATTCTTTTGCTTAGAAGATACCATTTGCCTATCTTCTTGCTTCAATTTATTAGGATATGCAATGGCTTTGTGATGTTTTTCTGCTTGCTTGGAACCAAAAGTAAAATCTGTTTCATGAATTCAATAGAGCACTTAATTCACTCCACTAACATCCAGCCAAAAGAAAGTATGGAGGATCTAACAAATGATGCCAGCTTTTCAATTCCATGAGGGAAGACCAAGCAGGTTCAAACTGAAGAAAAGTTAGGGAAGAGCATCCATCTATCCCTAACATATTTAGACAGGGAGATCTAGAGCATGAAGAATACGTAAGTTCCTTAGAGTGATGACTAGCTGTCATTATAGTGATGTGAAAAGAAGCAGAAGAGTGTTTCAGAAGATTTATGTGGCAATTTAGTTTAAACTCTTATAATCTGGATTGAGCAGACTCCATTTCCTGAGAGAAACTAGAAGTGTATAGAAGAGAGAAAAACAAAAAAGAAATTAAAGAAGGGGAAACTCCCCTGCCCAAACTCAGAAAAAATCCATACCCAAAACATATTACTCTTTAAAAACCATCAGCTGGACTTTTTTTCATGGAAAAGGGGGTAAAGGTACTTTTCATCTTTCAAAGATCTCTGATTATGATACTTACTAGGTGATGTATTGCTCCCCACAATAGTTTTTAACAGTAGTCATTGTAAGTCTCTGAAATCAAGGAGGTACCTTGTCTGATGCTCATGCCTATGAAGTACTTCAAAACAAAGCTGTTACAAACACAAAACCTAATATCACTATAATCTGGTCACCAGGAAAAATGCTCTTGCCAATATACACACACATACCATGCCTTTTTCATTAGATGTGCCCTATGACATTTCCTCCAGAAATATGCTTACTGAGAATAAAGAGAGGAACATTTAGTGATTTATGATTAAAATCAGATGAAATCAGAAATATCAAAATGGAATCTTGATGTTTTGCAAAAAACACATTCTTTAAGAAGGAGAAGACTGGTTTGCTATATGAAAGGGTTAAAAGAAACAGCTACACAAAATGCAGACAATGCTGAGAATTCGATCGCTTCTTACCACCACAATGCAGCAGTTTGGACCTGGCTTGTTTAATATTTCACATGAAGAATCCTCGGAGACTGACTTGACAGACACAGCATTTTTTGAGTAAACCAACAACTTCAAAAGCAGAGAGTCACCACTCCAGATGGTATGTACACAGAAGTGTAAAAAAGCTTAACTGTGCAGTGACTGAGCCGACAATAGAAAGACACAGTCCCTTACTCTAAGCAGCCAAATGGCTCAAATGCAGAAACTGTAACTGTGCACTGATTTCACTGAATCATGCAGAATCGTTGAGATTGGAAGGGATCTCTGGAGGTCACCTGGTCCCACCCTGCTGCTCAAGCAGGGCCACATAAGGTCAGTTGCTCAGTACCGTGTCCAGATGGCTTGTGAAGATCTCCAAGGATGAAGACTCCACAAGTGCTCTGGGCAGTGTGTGCCACTGTTCAGTCACCCTCACAGTAAAACAAATGGGTTTTCCATCTGATTCCATCCACATTAAGATGGAATCTCCTGTGTTTAAGTTTATGTCCATTTGCCTCTTGTTCTCTTAATTATGAGTTTAGCTACATATTTTATCTTTAAATGTTATAAATGTTCTCTTGGAAATTTTAAACCAGTCAGGTCTTTACATCAATATGTGACAACTTGCTGTTCAGAAATAATTAAAAAATAGGACTTAGAATACCATGAAATAATGAAACATACCCAGTATGTTGTCTACAAAAAAAAAAAAAAAAAAAGAAAAAATCTTTCACTCAGTTCTTAATTTCAATTGTAGATGTCAAAAATGTAATGAATAAAAGAAATTTGGGAACATGCCATATTCAGACTTGCAAAAGTTTGTTCATTTGGTTTCATATGGAAGAGCCTGTAGAGAAAGCAAAATATTGACAGAAAGAGAGGCAATGAAGATATAGATGTAATTATATATATATATATAAAATACATATAAAATATGTAAAAATACACATTTTGTTCTATGCTGCTAACTACTTCTCTTAACATATCCAGTTCCAAATGTAGAATCTTTATATAACAACAAGGGTGAAGAGTTTTTCAACAGCAGTGAGTTTCTATAACTCCTTTGATCGATTGTTCAGTTAAGAGAGATAATCAGAGGATTTTAAAACATGTTGAATCGTTGAGTGGATGCAAATCTCTGTTTCTGGGAAAATGTGTTATTCAGATGGCTAATATTGTGTGTACCAGACAAAATAATTGGGGGTGAATTTTTTTATTTTTGAAGACAATACTTTTACTGGCCGTGCACCAGAAACACTTAATTTCCAGTTCACCAGTGTTATAACTTATATCAAGAAATATCACCTACAGACTGAAATTTTCTGCTTACCTTTTTCCTTTATTAGAGGAAAATGGATTTTTATTTGGCCAAATATGATCATTATATTTAAATTCCTAGTGTGAAGCAGTTCTTATCCTCAATAATAAAGTCAGTGATGGTATGTGTAGTAAAGTGTCTTGGTTTGAAAAGACAGGTGTCTGCTAAGGAAGGCAGGAGCCTCTGTTGAAATGGAAAATGTAAACTCTCTCCCTCTGAATTATTATAATTTTGAAATTAAGGGGCTCTCAGGCAAAGATGTGGGAGTAGGAATAACAGTTCTTTATTCAGAAAAATAAAGTAATACAACACAACACTGACAGAGTCAGAACATGACCTGACACTCTGTGGGTGAGGGTGTTGGCAGCAGTCACATTAAATGGTGGCTGCAGTCCTCCTGCAGTGTCAGGTGTGGTTCTGTTGTAGCAGTGATCCTGTAGAAGGGTGTAGTTATCCATTGAAGATCCAGTGGTGGTGTAAATGGGCCTGGTCTTCCTCTGGGAATCCAGTGGAGAAGACAGCTGCTCCTCTGGGAATCCAGTGGGAAAAGGCTGCCTGTGGTATTCCAAATCTCAGATTATATCCAGGTAGGACTGTTTGGCTCCTCCCCCTGGGCGAAGCATCTCACAATGGGAGGATGTAATTTTGTCAGCCATACAGTGAGACTCAGTGGCCCATTAACAGAAGATATTTCCCAGAGGGAGGATGGGTCGTGGAAAAGATAAAGAAAACTGCCCTACCTGGTTTTAACAGGTGGCCCAATTAATGGAAGATAACTGCCCCACCTCTAACAGATCGCAATAGAATACACACCCCTGGCTACGTTTTGCATTTGCAAGATATAAAATTAGCCATTTTTTACATGTGAGATGGAAAAAAATGTAATTTCTTTATTGGATGCTGTGTAAATATGAGAAGTTTTTACAAATCACTTAACATTTGATAAAAATGGAGTCAGGCCAGAAAGAAAAAAAGAAAGAAAGATGTCCAAACATAGAAAGTTTGTTCAGTAAATTGAAATTGAAGACTGAAAATGGAAAACTTTGATTTTTATCTATGTCAAAGGGTATCTTTTAGCTTTTTTTTTAAAGGCAAGTTTTATGAAATATTTATCTTAGAAATGGATTATTTGCATACTCTGCTTCTTGTTCATCCTAATCTTCTGATGTAATTACTGCTTAAGAAGGCTGAGTTAAAATGCAGTATTATGTATTTGAGAGCCTTTATCCTCATATATTACACTCAGGAAAGGCTGAAATACATTTTCAGCAATGACCACTTGATGTACTGTGCAAAAAAATACTTCATGTGACCTTTCACAGAAAATATATTCTGTGATTGCTATAGACATCCAATTAAAAACAAACAACAAAAAAAAAAAAATCAAATTCTTTACATACTTTTCTATTTCTCAATTACAAGGTAAAATTCTGTTCATGTTGCCCTGTGACATGATAAGTCAATCTCAGACACCTCCAGCTTGCAACGGAATGGAGTATGAGGTGCTGTAAAAAGAATACCGCTACTGTAATAAAAGACCTCATATATGAACCATGAATATGAATCAACCTATTTTATACTCACACACAAAAAATCTTGTGTTTCTAAGCTTTAGCTAATTCAGTTATCAAGATGTCCTGAAAACCCAAAGGAACATAAGTCCAGGATTTACATGTCTGAAGTGGTTCACGATTATTCCAGGAAAAAATAGTAAATACCCTGCCACAATAATTTTTGCAAGTCCCTAAAAGGTAATTCCATCCTTAACCAGAAGCAGAAAGTAGAGTCATTTAGGGAGTTTGTGGGTGAGTTTACAAACCTGTTCATGCTAAGCAGATTTTGTTGCACAGTTCAATTTATGATTCAGTACAGAAAGTAGTCAAGAACATAACAGTATAACTATCCATCAGGAAACTCACACTTCTCATTCAGAGAAACATTTACAGAGGATGGTTAGGTGTTATATAGATAAAAATGCTTGTGGATTTGTGGTGGTTTTGGTTTTATTGATTGGAGGAGGATCCTGATGTTGCCACAATTCCCCCAGTAAATTAAATCATCTAGACCAAAATGAGGCTTTGAACCAAAAAAAAAAAAGGAGATTTCTGTTTTTTCAGAGAGTGAATGCTGTGCTTTCCACTGAAAATAACTTGAGTTAAATATCTACAAGAAACTCAGAAAATACATTTTAAGTAAATCTCTGAAGTTTTATTTGTACTTGTACTGAGTGAGCAGTGTATAAGACAAAGAAGGAATCAAAAATGTTTGTTCATGATTTATATAATTGTGAAGGGAAAACCATAATGAAATCAAAGTGCTGTGCCTCATCAGAGTTGTGACCTGATTTCAAATATCTCCTCTGATTCTCTTGTACATTACCCTTTTATTGAAAGATTTAACTTTCTGAACTGTGTGGCTATTTCTAAAGGACTCTTGAGTTAAGGCAGAGGAGAAGAATATACAGAAAGCAAATAATGTTTGCATGTTTAGTAATTAGTGCAAGACTAAATATGCATAGTTAAAATTTTTGGAAAAGTCATCTAATACTGCACCAATTTTATATATATAACAAAAGCAATTGTTTTGCATATTTTTTCATATCAAAGGTAGAATCCTGTATCTAACCTTGACTTCATTGTTTTCCTGGATCTAATTGACCCTTAAGTATTAACACCAATATAAAAATATGTCATAACAAAATACACAGAAAAAGAAAGTGTGTCCTTTTTGCACTGATTGATCTAAAAAAAAAATCTTTGTCCATCATGTAGCCACAATATACTCTTAGCTGGAACAGAAACCGATTTAACAACAGGGTGAATGTTTTTCACTTTTCCTACGTAATTAAAGTTTTAAAATCCCTATTATCAAAGTTCATTTTGTTGTTTAAGAATACAGGACAGCAAAAACACAAGGAAAAAATAAAATAAGACAATCATTCTGTAAGACTAAAAAAAAAGCTGGATGAGAATTTGTTTTACAAATCTTTAGCATCTGAGTGTTCACATGTCTGTAAGATAGTTGCATACTCCTAAGTGTGTTTGTATGTAAATGCCATAAAGACAGAAACTTAAAAATATTTTATTAATAACTTAGTACATCACTTCAGAGGTTTTGCATGGTCTTCAAAAGAGGTATGATTCTGCTGAAGTTCTAAGAGCTATGTTATGTGATTTATTTTCATGAGCAAGCTGGCCTTCCTTAAGTCAACTAAATTCTTTGCTGGTTACATGTACAGTTAAAAACTAATATATGTCCCCAGATTCTTTAATTTTCCATTTAACCATCTTTTGCCATATTTTTTTTTATTAACTCTGAGTCCATGTTTTTCTTTTTATTTTAAAGAAATAAAAATAATTGTTAGATTAAAAATATAGTAATCCTCTGTGAATGAATCCATCATACACTGTAACTTTTACAAAAGTACTGTGCCAAACTGTCAGAGAGGAATTTAGTGGAATACAGATTTAGATATAATTGGCAGCAAGTTCGACATGCTTGTTTCTTCCAATATAATCTGCACTAAGTACCACTGGTAGAGGTTTATTTTGTTTTATGCTGATTTTTTTTAACCATATCTGTGAGAGAGTAGAACATGTTTTCTTTCCTTGTAAAGCCTCCCAGCTTCAGAAACTGAGTGTCATTAATAGTGATAGGAGAAACTTCCAAGAAAAAAATTGCCACTTGAAGTTAATGAATGCACCTACTCATTTAAGATGTTTTGCTTACAACTTAGAAGCTCTCATTTATTGTCTTTATTTTCATTATACCCCGGCCTTATTTCAAATCAATACCAAATAATCACATCCCAAAGAAATTTTTGATTTTCCTCTTGTTCTCTCTCTAACCTCTATCATCTTAGCAGATGTAACTCTGTATGTTTTCCCAAGAAGCTTTTAAACACTCTCTCTGACACAGTTTGAGCCCCAAATACACAGGCCCAGGTAATCATATTCATACATGCATGTGTATACATGGTTTGTATTCACAAGTTTTGACATTTTTACTGGTCTATCTGAATACTCTTGTAGCCATGTGATTTCTGAATGATATAAAATTTCTAACTCATATTGATCCTACCTCCTACTGCTCTTCATTACACCCTTGGAGATCAGTGTGCTCCTCTTAGAATACATTAGTCATTCATTACTAACACCATAAAAGCCCTGGAGTCCTAGAAGAGAAGAGTCTTTCCTTTTACCTTTCTGCTCTCTCACTATTAATAGATAACTCCCAGCTGCTATTTCATTTTTCTTCTGTCATGAAAGCTGTAACTACATGATTAAAATGGCATGCAGCTCTAAAACTACTATCAATTACACTAATTAAGGTCAAATAGAATTGAACAGTACTCTTTGTGGAAAACAATGAAAGCAGTGTAAACCTCTATTAATTTATTTTACATCATATGCACATATGACAGTTTCCACACATCTTATTATTAATTTTTTTAGTTAGTCTCTTTTAATGACTTCTCTAGGATGCATTTTGCTCTTTTCCATCTGAGAACAAAACACCCAGATGGAAATTTTTATTTTTCTTTTAACTGTGTAAGTAGAAATGACCTCTTTTTTTAGAAAAACTATTTTCTTGAGTTTTGTTTGTGTAAAGAAAGATCATTAAGAATTTTCAACATTTGCCATCCCTGCAGCTTCAAGGAGGATAACAAGTCAAGGAGGACTTGCCATACCTGTAAGAAATATGTTCTAACTATGTCTAAAATCTAGTTTTACAATGAAAAATGCATGTTTCCTCTCAGTACTGTCTATCTGAAAGACACATGGTAGGAAATTACATTTAGTGGAAAATAATACGTATATATATATATATATATATATATATATGCAGATGAATAATGAATAATCATACAGATTATTTTCATTCTGAATGAGAAAGAAGCTGCTGAAATTTGGCTAAAGGAATTACAAAAAAAAAAATCCAAACCACCTAACAATCTCACTTTACATATTTCAAATTATGTATTAAAATTGACAGCATTTTCATCTCTTTACTGAGAGAAGCTGTAATATCTCTCCTCATCTGCATGCAGTCATCTTTGAGTAAACAGTCATTCCTCTTAACCAGCAGGGGACTGCAAGGAAGATATTTTTCATTTTAAAGGATACTCAGAACTGGAACATATTTCCTCTCTTGGTATCAGCAGTGCTCAGTCCTGACCACCACAGTGAATTGCTGTTCTTCTGCATGGCTGTGAGTAGGATTCTTGAAGACAGCTGAAAGAAATTATTCATCATGGAAAGTTACTGTGCACAAAAAATATCATCCTTGAACACAATAATCTTGATGAACAGTTCTTTAAATACAAAGCATGGCTAGTTCCAAGCACAAAACAGTGTCTCACAATGGAAAATAATATCAAGTAGGACTCCCTTCTTTTTAAGCTTTTGAAGCACAATCATTGCCTCTTTATGAGTGTTTCTAACTAGTGCTTCAAGGTGTTGAATAATCCATCAGAAAGAGAATGAAGGTGAGGGGTTTAAAAGAGCTGCTTGAGAGAATGAAGGATCATAGGCAGCAGCAATGACTCATTGTAACACAAAATGCTCTGTGGTTAAATTATTCAGACTAGATGGGTGTTATAATTAAAAGTAGTTACCATTCCTCACTGATAACATCCCAAAGAGCTTTTCTTAATTAACAGGATCATTTCATTAACGTATTTTTAGTGATTAAAAATTTAGAAATATCTTCTTTTAAATTTCTTCTAAATGACCTCAAATTAACCTACAGAGACATTTCACTCATAAGAGATGTTTTGGTACACAGTGGAAGTTTCAAATGATATTTTGACACAGCCCTATTAAATCTACAAAGACACAACTGAATTTAAACAAATAAAAGCTGCACTAGTTTAAATCTGCTGGGGATTCAGCCTCACCTAACTTGAAAGCAATAACTAACAGTTTGTTATTGATTATGTGTTACCTTCCACATTGAGGCAAAGCTAAATAAAAAGGTTGAGAATTTTTATACTAGTATTCTAGTGTATTTTATACTAGTTTTATAGATTTAGGAGCAGGCCTTCATTTGGTAGACCTTCTTTCTAACTTTTTTTCACCAGCATCCCACTCTGCTGTGCACTGGTGCAGCTTCACCTTGAGTCCTGTGTGCAGTTTTGGGTACCACAGTGCAAAGATGATGTTAAGGCATTAGAACTTCTAAAGAGCTATGAAGATGGTGAAGGGTCTAGAAGGAAAGCCACATGAGGAGTGCCTGAGGTCACTTGGTCTGTTCAGCCTGGAAGGAAGACTTCATCACAGTCTAAACTTCCTTGTGAGGAGAAGAGGGGCAGGCACTGATGTCTTCTCTGTGGTGTTCAGTGACAGGACCTGAGGAAATGGCCTGAAGTTGTTTCAGGGAGGTTTAGGTTGGATATTAGAAAAAGGTTCTTACCCCAGAGGGTGTATGGGCATGGGAACAGGGTCCCCAGGGAAGTGGTCACAGCACCAGCCCTGACAGAGTCTGAGCATCTGGAGAATTCTCTCAGGCACATGGTGTGATTCTTATGGCTACTCTATACACAACCAGGAGTTGGACACTGATGATCAGGATATTATATGATTCCATGATTCTCGTGTAGTACTTTCTATTTTTGAGGTTGGACTAGATGACCCACTGTGGTCCTTTCCAACCTTACTCATTTGTGATCCAGTTAGTCTGTGATTATCTGATTCTTATCTATTCAGTAATCATCTAGGTAATGTAGTCTTCAAATGATTTTTATATAAAAAGTGATTTTAAAAATGCAAACTTTAATCACAGCTTAGGAATCACAGGGCAACAGAAATAATGATTAACAAAAAGATCTTAAGCATGGAAGTTGATCAAAGGTCTGAAATGACATTTTGGAGTTCTGAAATATGAAGTAAGTAAATATTTCAACCAGCTTACAAAACAAACTTAGAACTTACCTTCAATTTTTGGTGAATCCACAAAGAACATTTTACTTCAGCTGTCGAGTTCAGTTCATGTTAATAATTTCAAGCCAATTGAATACATAAAGGGAAAAAAACCCTCAAACATCCATCTTGTCAATAAGAATACTGATAAGTAATATGAAAATTAATTTTATTTTTTTATAAGAGATTTAATTTATATCAACTTTGAAAGTTAATAAAAGTCATGGTTTTGATTGGTTTATGTTAGGATTGCTTTTTTAATTTTTTTTTCTCCCAGGGGGCTTATTTTGGGCTGTACCTATCTAACAGTAGCAAACAAATTGACAGGGGAAACTCTAATCACAAGTCTCATTTGTATGCACAGTGATAATATACAGTATATTTAAAGGCTGCTGTTGGACTTTTCACAGACTTTGTTCCTACCTTTTGCCACAGGGATGAATTACAGCCACACTGCAAATTTAATTGTGCAGAGAGAGCATGTGGGAGGAAAGCTGTGTACCTAGAGGCTCAGAGTGCACCTTACTAAGACAAAACAAACAAAATTTAAAAAATAAAAATAAAATATAAAATTGGTAAAAAATAAAAAAACACATATAGGATGGGAAGAGGACACAGAGGTGAAAGAAAATCTGTACTAAAGCAATAGATTAATTGTTTAAAATAATATTTCTTGATATGTTACTGGTTTAGAACTTTCATGGAAATGAAGAAATGATGGCAAGAAAATTTTAGTAAAGGATTCTCTCATCTAAATAAAAATTAAGATAAACTGATTAAAAGAAACTTAACTTTATTGAAGGAAACAAAACTGGGTTCATCAATTCAAGACACAGAAAGCAAAAATATATATGAAGATTAATATTAAGTCAAAGAAAGGTTGCAAAGGTCATATTTTAATTAATTTCAGAAAAGAAAATATAAAATAGAATTCAAACTTTATTAAGCAGATTCAAAGCAGATGAAGTGGAATATATGGAATATCATTAACTTCAATAAAAAACTCAGAATAGATAATACTTATATAATTTTGTAACTTAAAGTAAGGCAGAAAATAATTTAAAAAGTGACTAATTATTAACTGAATGCAAAGAAAGGCTATATCATAAGGTATACTTTAGAATAAATTTTGGAAATTTTTTAGATTACAACAAGACTAATGTGGAAAACATGAGTGTATGTTTTGGTTTAGCAGTGGTGAGGGGGGAAAGCCTCTACCCATAAAATCAGGAAAGTCATACCGTGGTCTTTTTTAACATCATTTCAAGCAACTCCTCAGTCATGTACTTTAAATAGGAAGAAAACTTGTCATTGTAACATAGTTATCATGTCCTCAAAAAGCAGAAGATTCACTGACCCAGCAATATAGAGGACTGCAAAAAATGTTTATGTCTAAGAAAGATATGCTTTACAGAGTTTATTGGCTTTGCGTGGCCAGGTTTGGGTAGTGGCGGAGGGGAGCTGCAGGGATGGATTGTCTAAGAAGCTGCCAGAAGCTTCCTCCATGTCATGCGGAGCCTCAACGGCTCCAAGATGGAGCTGCTGCTGGCCAAGGCTGGGACAATCAACAATGATGGAAATGTGATGACATATTTAGGAAGGCAAAAAAAAAAAGTTATTACTCAGATATAATTGTGGCCAGAGAAAAGCAGGATGAGATCACGTGATAGGACCAGCTCTGCAGACACCAAGGTCAGTGAAGAAAGAAGGGGAGGAGGTGCTCCAGGTGTCGGAGCTGATATTCCCCTGTGGTCCATGCTGCCATGGTGAAGCAGCTGTGCCCCTGCAGCCCATGGAGGTCCATGGGGGGGCAGAGATCCACCTGCAGCTCATGGAGGACACCCATGCCAGAGCAGCTGAATGCATGAATGGAGGCTCTGAAACCCACGCTGGAACAGACTTCTGTCAGGGAGACCTGTGGCAGACCTGTGGAAGGAGGAGCCCTTGCTGGAGCAGGTTTCCTGGTAGGATTTGTGACCCCATGGGTAATGAGTACATTGCAGCAGTTTGTGAAGAGCTGTTTCCCTTGGGATGAACTTACACTGGGGAAGTTCATGTCTCCCACAGGAGAGATCCCATGCTGAAGGAGGGGAAGGTCTCCTCTGCCTGAGCAGTGGCAAAAACAACCTGTGATAAATTAACCATAACCCCCATTCCCTGTCTCCCCATGCCACTGTGAGAGGAGGTAGAGCCCAAAAATGGGGAACAGGTCAGGGGAAGGTGTTTTTAAGATTTATTTTATTCTCATTACCCTGCTCTGATTTGGTAATGATAAATTCATTTAATATCCCCAAGCTGAATCTGTTTTGTCGATGACAGAAATTGGTGAGTGATCTCTCCTTGTCCTTACCTTGACCCATGAGGCATTTGTTGTAGTTTTTCTTCCCTGTCAATTTGTGGAGGGGAGTAATAGAATGGCCTTGTTGGGTGCCTGGCATCCAGACAGGATCAATTCACTAGACACAAACAAACAAAAAATCTACTTCCTGAAATTAAATACAAGCAAGAGAAACACAATAGAATTAATATAGAAGCAGTAGGTTATATAATTTCATATAACCAAAGAAAGTGTTACAAATTTGCAAATGCAGTGAGATATTGTGCTAACAGGTGCTAGTGTACACATACAATTCCTTGATGTGACTTTCAGAAATAAGCAATGAGAGAGAAAAACTTACAGCAAAGGTCTAGTATAGTATAATAGTATAGGATAGGATGTAACTCCTACGTTTTCATGTTCATATTGCTCAGATTTTTCTTTTGAGAAGAAATTATTGAAAGAAATTGACATTATTATGATGTCATTATGTTGATTCATTTATGCAGAATGAATCAACAAACACTCTGCTCTAGATATCCTAATGTCTACTTCAGAAAAAAAAATAATACTTGTTTCACAAAATTAAATCTAATAAAATCTCAGTCTCACAACTGAAAAGCAAACATGTTATGGAGAAGTCCCACCTCAGAGAGCACATGTACTCTCACAATCCTGCTGATGAAAATAGCCATATACTTCTGGTTTTCCTTCCTTGGTGTATTTTAGGTAATATTGAGACAATAAAACATAATATTGATTACCATTCTTCCTGTGCTTCATCAACAAGTGCAAGATCCATATGCAATTTATGCTCACACTCCACAGAATTACAATAACTGGGATTATTTTACATCAGAGTTTAGTTTTTTAAAGTACACACCAAAAGAAAGAACAAGTAAAACATACATTCTTTGCAACGCTGGTTTTTGGGTTTTTGCAAATTGCTGTTTAGTTGCCTGGCCTGAAGACCTTGGATGAGGAGGGTGCAGGTCTCCTGTCTCCAGTGTTCACCCTTCACTTCTCAGAAAGGAGAGTTCAGCTACGCTGGCCTCTATCTTTCAAATACCCTTGGCCATCTAAAAAAATATTAAACATTATTTAGAACAACTCTTGTTTTTAGGCAACTATATCTTTCTAAAGATACCTAGTTTAAAGCAAAATTAACTTATTTCTAGGCTCCAGTGTTTGCATTGATTAGCTCTGCATGGTTATAAAGTGAGATAAGATACCTAACCCCCATGTAGATTCCTGAACTTGTGAGTGTTAATTTAAAACTGAATCCCATATATAGCAGAGATTTACCATTTTAAATCATGCAGACAGATATAAACCAAGAAAGATTTAATCTAGCAGGCTAATTGAACATTCCCCCCAAAATTCAACTACTTTATGCAGAATGGTTTGACCAGCTTTAATTACTAAAACTGTTCTAAAACCTAAGATGTTATCATTTTAATAGACTGCACTTTAATAAAGTAGTGGTTAGTATTGTATCTTGTATACGCTTTTCAATCTACAGGAAACTGTATGTGTGCTTTACTGAATAATAATTCAAATTGCATCTCAGTGTTGTAGCATTCAAAACATTATCTGTGATGGCAGATAATTATGATTTTGTCAAAAAGTCATAGAATTGTAGAATGTTTGGGATTGGAAAGGATTTCAAAGATCACCTAGCCATGGAAAGGGACAACTGTGAACAGATCACATTAATCAAACTATCCAAGCTGACTTTAAATACTTCCAATGACTGGGCATCCACAGCATGTCAGTGCAATGTGCTTCAGTGTCCTACCATAATCATAGTAAAGAATTCTTCCTTATATGCAATTTAAGTCTACCATATTTTAGTTCAAAATTATTTTTCTTCTCCTATCATTACTACTATACCCTGGAATTAGTTTTATTGAGCAGTATTCAATACTTGTATTATTAATATTTTTTCTTATTTTCTTTTACTACCTTCAGAAACTCTACTTTAAAATATGCCTAAATGCATTTTAAGACATGCCTCATACACCATATATAATTTTGTATATTAATATGAATATAACAGCAATTCACTATAATTGTTAAATGCATCTCTCCAGTCACCAGCAGAGACCTCTGACAGCGAGCTGTCTTTTTCACTTCTGTTTCTCAAACCAATGTCAGGATGCAGATAATGTCTTCAGGACTAAATCACTTCATATATCAATGTCCTCAAGGTCTTCATCTTATATTTAGTATTCCCTTACAATCAACACTGAAGATGTTTAGTATACCTTTAGTATCCCTTGCTTAGTATCCTCTTTAAAAAATATTTTTCCTGTATTTTCAGTATGCTTATTTTAATAATGTAATGACTGTGTTAGATATTGCTATACATGCTTTTGGAAATAACCTTTTTTGTGTATAAATAACAAAAATGTAGTTATTTGTCAGTTCAAATTTATCTTAACATTTAACACATCAGAAAGGTTGTTTGGTCAGTCAGCACAACACTGTACCTCAATCAGTCACCTCTGCCTTTTTAGTGTGACATGGTTTTGTACACTGTCATGCTAGCTGCAGAAACAAGCTCTTCATTTCATACTGGCTCAAAATTTCCTGGTAAAACACCAAACACTGACATATTTATTCTGAATAATTTCCTCTTTGATAAGCTTTCAACTGAACAGCTGAAAAAGTTGACATGTGAGGATGAAACTCAGGAACAAGTTGAATCTCAGTGTGAAGGAGGAAGGTTTGTACAGATAGTACATTGTTATGTCATGTGATGCATTTATGACATAATTTATATCTTTTTTAGGCTGTCATTAATATCCAGTACCTTTAGTATCCCTTGCAAATTGGTATTTGGCATGCCCAAAACTGGAAAGCTTCAAGAGGTGGATGCCTGTATCATATCTTGTAGTGATCATGAGACGTGTTCTCAAATACCAGCATTTCAGACCTGGATCTACAAAATTTGCCTTTGTCTGCAGATTCAAATGTTAACAGAGTTCCCTTCGCTACAGTAGTGTCTGAAAATTCTGCTCCAAAATGGTCTACTATCTTACAGGTCAAGATGTTGAAATGAACATTAGTATTCAAACCACAATTTTCAAGAAGTTCTACTCATTCTTTTACCCCCGACCCTTAATTTGGGTAAACTATATTGCACAACAGTCACAGCTTCCAGCTGTGCTTTTGATCTTTCTATTTGGGATTACACTCACAGATAATGTTATCAAATCGGAAATTTAAATTAAAAAATATCTGTGAAGTTTGTATTTTATAACTCAGGTTCTATTCCTGTGTGTGAAGTCATTATGTGTTTCTTCTCTACTGTTTGCCCTTACCAAATAGTATTTCAACTTTGAATCTTTAAATGCCTTATATAGGAATCAATAATAAAGTAATTAATTATCAAAATATAATAGACTAATATTCACAAGATTTCAAAAGCAGTTATGGACACCAGGTGCTAATGGGTGATTTGCAAAATTATCCTATTTTATGCAGAAAATTTGTGCAACTATGTTCTTATCAGTTTTGTTGTAGAATTTTTTTCCCAGAGATCCAATAGTTCTGAGATCTAAAAATTGTTCAGAGTTTTTGTATGAATACCATCCACCTCTGGAATCAGATTTGCAAAATGTTTCTCTGAAAGTTCCAGTTAGAGAAAAATTGTAGCCATTTAACAAAGAGATGCTTGTGACCACCTTGTGACCAGCTGAAGTATTGCAGTGATGAGATCATCAGAGAAGTAGAAAATATTTCCACATTTCAGTAGCTTTTTTCCTGAAAATTTTCTATTCAGTGTAAAAATTCAATCTTCACATTCATGTTTTCTTATTGAGAATGCTGAGAATTCTTGGCCCGGGTAGCTTTATTACATCAGTCTAATCCATATAAAATTGCTTGGTTTTGTTTTTTTTTTTTTTTTTTAAGTGTATTAAAATAGACCCTCACATAGTAGACCCAAAATAACAGCTGACTTATGCTGACATAGAACATCACCTCCACATACACACACACAGAAAAGTTGAAAGTCTTTTCTCCTGACACTTTTCACAGTTTAGTTTATGGAATGAACATGTAACTTTGTGACATAAATGAATTTTGACATTCTCTGATGAAAGACCAGCACTTCTGTTGTGACAATACTCTGACGAGTGGTGTGCTGTTACAGTTGGCTATATGAACCACTCACTCTGGGATTGTAATTTGTACTGAATCATCTGCTCTGACATAACTGAGTTCAGGCTCATGTTGTGCACTGGGCAGCTTGCCTTACATTGACAGAAGTCTGAACTATCTCCAATGGCCTTAATCCTTCTATCGGATCACCTTTTCTCTTTAGACCCTTTTAATCTACTTCTCTTCTGCTGCTCACCTCAACCTAGGCAATGCTGATGTGAGCTAGGTTGCCAAACTTAGCTATGATCTTGTCTGGAATTTCACATCTGAGAGCTGTGCTTTTTCCATTGTGTAAAATGCAGAGTGGGTATGTGCCTCTAAGCCATGAATCTTGGCCTTGCTGCCTTGTTAACAAGTTACTGCCCATTAGCTGATCCATCACAACCATTCACACATGTACTGCTGCCCCACACTACTTAAAAAGAGTTCATCTCTTTTTCATTAAGATGGAAGTTACATCAATCAATTCTGCATTTACTACAACTCTGTAAGCTCCTGTGCACTAATTTATAATTATATGTGCAAAGGATCTTGGTCAATGATAAATTTTAGGAAACTCAGAATTCCTTACTCCTCTCTGAGGGATCAGTGATTCCACTCCAGAAGTGCCATCAAGGACTGCATACAGACAGGTAGCTAGGCCAAATAATTTCCTTTGAAATGGCTATCCCATGTGCAAACTGTTTCCATGTTAAATTATGCATTGTTTCAGTAAAGCTTCATTTTAATTTACTGGGTTTCATTGATGAAAAAATGCTTTCACATCTATTCTTGCTAATCATTTCAGCTGTGAGAGAACCCCTTGAAAACAGCTAGACCTTGTTATTTACGTTTTTCTGTACTTTATCAATTTCACAAGGCACACATGGTTATTAAATGTCTGTGGTTGATCCATACATAAATATCTCATCATTTTTTAACTTAGAAATAAAGACATCTTTTAGATTTTAGTAACATAAATGACCATTCTTAATGAGTTTAGGTATAAAACAAGGTAAAATAGATCACTACCTAGAGAGGAAACCTATTAACTTATGTTTCTTTTAAGCAAATAAGCATTTCCTTTTCTATCAGTAAAACCTTTCATACTCTTAAAATTGAATCTGTTAAAGGTTTTGCTGGGTTTGATGGCCTAGAAATTAAAGCATAAAAAACATATGGATATTAATGGAGATTTTTTCAAAACTCTAAAGGTAAACATTTTGCTGTTAAATGTTCTTATTCTTAACTTAGCAAAATTTACCTCAGTATTTGGGTTAATTAATGTATATATATTGTGCTTGTTTGGGGATTTTTTAAAAACTCCTACGGAGATAGAAAATCAACTTTGCTAAAAAATGAAAAAAAAAGTCACCATGTTATGATTTTCAAGTTGAACATTGCTAAAAAAAGAATGACCACGCAAACACAGCTGCCATCTTGTGGATAAAAATCTCCTAAGAGCTGGGGGCTTGTGTTGCCTGAATGCAGGAGGAAAAAAAATGTTTATAATAGTCATCAGGTCTACCTGACTTGGCATTCATCTCATGTTGAGGATTATGAGAGCTGTAATTTTGAGCTTACATAATCAATCTCTAAAAACTCATCACCTGACTGAGTTCTAATTTCCCAAAAAATCTTTAAACCTAGCCCTTCCAATATTAATAATGTATAGGTTAAGCAACAGTGAAGAATTGCTTGTGTTTTTCAATTAGAGTTTGGTGCAGAACTATGTTTTGTAATATAAATAATTGGTTTAACCATTAAACTGATGTGACAGAAATAATTGTCAAGCAATTAAATGCAATAATGATTTCAGCTCATGGGAAATATATACTAATAAACCCGAGTTTCACTTTGCTCAAGGACTAAAATATCCCCTCTAGTTAGATTCTTCAACATTATTCATACATCTAATAATATTAGTTTATAGAAAGAAAAACAGATAGCTATTGAAAATCATTAGTCACTTCTCTTTCATTTCCTATTCTTTTCTTCTTTCTTTTTCTATGTGATTTGAACCTGAAACTAAAAAATGCCAAGAAATAACACTGCCAACAGCACCTTTATTGTCTGTGCCTGGTGGGAGAGTTGACAAGCCAATCTTTTCAGATACGGAACTCATGGCACAGTGATAGGAGTGTATGATTTCTGTGTTCCTGGATTTCACACATAGTCTGCTTTGAGCTCTTGTAACCTATATTTATTTCATTGAAGAGATTTTTCTTTTAAAGAAATGGCCGTACAGCTTTTTTTTTTTTTTTTCCTAAAGTGACTTGTTACTATTGCATATTTGAAGGGTGTAATTTAAATAGTATATTTTCATTATTTGTATTTTGGGTTATAACCCATGTGTGACAGCATATGGAAGGGTGCAAAATGCTGCGTGACTTGATTAGGATCATGGAACTGCTCTGTTATGTACAACTGTTAACTTTGTTTAGCCTGGGTCTCCAAATTCTTCCATGGTTTTAAAAATATGGGTAATAGATAATTTTTGAAACAAGAAGCATGGAAAAATTGATATTTATCAACAAATTCATAAGTAGTTCAATTTCAAGACATTCATTAATCATATATTATTGCAGAAAAAATGACATTTTTTGTAAAGATAATGTCAAATTTTACAGGTCATTTACTAAAAAGTATTCCACACTAATATTCCAAATTAGCATTGATACTACACTTTCTAAGTAAATTATCTAAGTTACTGCTTAGTTCATAAAGCATAGGTTCTCTATTATCACTGAAGAATAACAAACTTCATGAACACTAAGAACTTTGTAAAAATATGGCACTCTCCCATTAAAGATGGTCTAGCAGGTAATCTGTGAGTAGTACACTCTTAAAAGGTATAAAGTGGACTCTACACAAATATAAAAAATGCATAGAACTTTGATTCATCATCTTAAGATTAACTAGATATGGGAAATCCAGGTATTTTTCATGCTGAAACAACCATTGTAATAACATTTTGGCAACAATGTGTCAGTTTGGTCTAGACTATATGTAGCATTAAATATTCAGGAGAATATAACTTTTATATATGACACATTTAAGCACACTTTATCTCGTCAATAGTTCTTTTCCTTACAACTCATGATACTATGTCTTACCTTTATCATTAATCATTAAACAAAAGCAAAGCTGACATTCCCAATGTCCAAATTAGTCTTTTCTGACCTGAAATTCAGTTTTGTCACTTTGCATAGCAATGAATCTTTTTTATACATATTTCCGTCTGAACTACCATGTTTTCTGAGCAGAAATAAGTGAACAAAGGCTTTCATTTTGGACTAAATAATGTTTTGACTAATAGGTTAACCTATAGATCCCCACACAAAACTGGTATTATTAAGTCCCCAGTACTGAATCTCCTGAGTCTCTAAAACTTTGTGAAAGAACCACAAGAAAATGACAGAGCTCTTTATCAAGTTTATTCTCAAAATCTTACCTAACATATCTTTTAGATTAAGTTAAATCGTTTTTGATTATATTTCATTTCTCCTGGGGTTTTTTTTGCTTGGTGTAGTCAGTTCTTTGGTCCTGTTTTTTCCCCTAGAGAACAAACTGAGCAACATTTTCTTTTTTTTTTTTTTTGAGGGATAGCAGACCATAAATAGACTTGTGTGTTATATTATTTACTGTAAATACATTTGGGATCCGGCTCCTATCCATTTCAAGAAAGTATTACTTCCCAAAGATTAAAAAAAGTTGACATAGAACAAAAGATACAAATGCAACATATGATAGATCAGGGTTTTTTTTCATTTTTCTATAGAGTAAAAAGGATTTTTTGGCCACTTAAAGGTGAGAGATTAAAATATTCATTTATGGAAAAAGCAATTATTTAAGCACTGATTTGGACTAATTTAAAGTTATCATGATTTATGATATTGCCTGTAACATAGCTAAATACTCAGTGCCACTATATTTAGGACATCATATATTTGGCAATGTGTTTCATGCCTCATTTACTACAGAATATCTGGGCTGCTACTTAGCATTCAAGGAATAACTCTGCATGCACATTTGTGCATCCCTATACTTTTTCTGTTAGTTTTAAATACCTAAAAAGACACAAGAATCAACCTAACATTGCAATAGTGAAATATTCTTGAGTTTACACCCTTTTTCCTGCATGTGCCTTTATTAAGCTCATGCCTTAAGAGGATGCAATGCAAAATCATTAAAAACATGAGTTCTCCAGGTTCTGCATGCATTAACCTTTCCTTTAATATCTTTTCTGTACAATATTTTGATGATTACTGTCATTTAGCAAACAGATGATGAAAATGCAGTTACCTGAGGGTCTTGTTTAATAATTTAGGAAAATTAGTTTTTAGAATCTATTTAATTGCTACATTCAATAGCTAAGCCAAAACAAACACCTGGTCCCCAAAGCAGGAGCTTCTTGTACAATCTCATTTCCTTCAAGGGAAAAAAAAAATAAATAAAAAAGGAAGAGAGAGAAAATAAAAGGGAAAAAAAAAAAAAAAGAAGAAAGAGAATAAATGAAAGGTGAAAAAAATAAATTGGGAAAAAAATAAAAAAAAAAAAAAAAAAGAAAGAAATGGGAAAATAGAAAGCCCCCACCTGTGTGTATGTATGCAATGATTAGAGAGACACCTTTCAGTGGGCGGCCGGCAGTTTAGGGTTAAGGGCCGGTCCAGGTGAGGGAAGCCAATGAGCGCCCGCCCGGGGCTGTGCCTGACATCATCCCGCCGGGGAGCGCCCAGCCCGGCCGGGGCAGCGCCCGCCGCCGCCCAGCCCCGCCGTGATGGATGTTTACAGCTCCTCCGTGAAAGCCAATTATCTCGCTTTTGTGTGAGGCCCAGGGATCGCTCAGGCTGCCTGCTCGCACACGGCGCTGCTGGATCCAGCTGAAGCAATTGTTTTCCCTGTGTCTGGTAAGAGTCTGGTTTGGTTTGCCTTCTCTTTCAGAATAAAGGTGACGCGCCTAACCTGGGAGGGGAATTGCTTATATGCCTCTAATACGTAAAAAGCAGATTTTTACTGACAAAAAAAGAGATCCTTTAGAAAGGGAATGGTTTTAAAGGAAAAAGAAGTCTGTGTCTGGCAAACTCTACTTTGCAATATGGAAATAAATACCCTGCATGTTTGTGCTGCTCTTCAGGTGAACTAAAGAGTTATTAGGCTGACAAGAACATTGTGCAGATCAGTTATTTAATACTTGTATTTTTTCCTTTCTTTTCCTCCAACACCTGTGTTTTTTCTTTGAAACCCAGCTTTGCTAATGAACAGAGAAACGGGGAGATTTAAGAAGAGGGAATGTAATGTTGTAACAGGTTTAAATATGCTCTGGAATACTTTTGCAGATATCAATCAAAATCTGTGAAGAATATTACCAAGATTTTAAAGTTTCCAGTTCTGGAATTAGTTATAGTTACTTTGTTCTGCTAATTTCTGTAATCTAAAGTGGTAAGAAACTGATTCAAAGATAAGTGTTCAATATACAACATGCTGGTAGCAAAACACTCAATAGAGTTTTTTGTTTATATGTTTTTCCTGTTCATACTCTGTCGCTCATCTTAAAAATCATCTCATTCTGTAGCTACGTAAGTGTATGTATACAAATGTTTATATCTTTTGCACTGTTGGCAGGTTTGTGGCTTGCACAGAGAGAGAAGGGAGAGGGGAAGGATTCTGTCTGTGTAACTTCCGAGTTTTGCAAGGAATAAGTACATTTTAAAGCTTCTGAACCAATGTGGATTTAAGAGATTAGAAGTGACACTGACATTGACATATCAGATTCAATAAAGAATTTAATTGACTGAAGGAGTTCAGGGGCTACTGTATGAACAATCCAATAACCAGTTTAACTAGTCAAGTAGTGTACCTAATAGGAAATAATAAATAGCAGGTTCCAGTTAATTTAAAAGCTTGATGACAGTTACTTTATAGTGATTAGAATTCACGAGGTCACTCAAGAACTATCTTTATTTCAGTAATCCATGATTATACAATCCATGATTCTACAATACAAAGTTTAAAATAATGACATATGTAGTGAGTATTACAAGTGCTTGCAAAATTGAGATATATTGTCATTTAATTTAGCTATGACTATCTCTGCTCTAGTCACTGTCAGAAGAATAATAGTTATTTTCATCTCAAACACCACTAAAGACAGTAGGGCTTCTCAGCTGTATTACACTCTTGTGCTCTTTACTAGTTCAGTCCTGTCTATGCTGTACCTGGTACTTACCATTGTTAATTCAGCTCTGGATAATAATGTGATAAACAATCCCAGGCTTTTATTAAATGACATATCTATAATATGGATGGCATTAGAAGAACATATTTTTTTAAGGTGAAACCTTTATTATTCTTTCTTGTCTTTTTACTAGCAAATTTTGCTAGGCGAGATGACCATGGCCTATACGGGAGAGGAGTATTTAACATTTTACTACTCTACCCTTCTCGCTGAGGTCATTATTAAACTTGAATTTATCTTATGCTAGTCTTGCAGCTATGCTTTTAATACTTTTTTAATTTAAAGAAAAAGTGTTTTCACCTGTCCCTCAGTTACATACCTACCCATTGCATAGGTCCATATCATTTACCAATGCATTACTAAGCTTCATGTCAGATCTCCCAATGTTTCTGTTCCTACTCTGTTTAGCAAAATTAAAATATAAACAAATTATCAGTAAAGTGTGATGCATATAACATTGATGTAAGGCTGATTTGTCACACACTCACAATGCTCACTATCCAAAGCATTCAAAGGCTGTTTTTAATAAGTGTGTCCTTTTATGTACCAATGCACATTGTTTTATTAGATAGTAATCATGGAACTAAGCAAGCCAAGGAAACTTAATGATATGATAATCCAAACAGATAGCAATCAGCTTCTTATAGGAAATGAGACTTTCTTCTTTAGCTTAACCTTTCAAAAGGAAGAGAAATAATTTCTGGTACACCATTTTATGGGAAAAAAAAAAGAGATTTTTTTCTTCTTTTCAATCAGAAACTAAATTTATCAGAAAAAAAATGTAGAAAACAATTTTTTTTGATAAAAAAGTGTTGTGATTTTTTTTTCCTTAAAATAATAAAGATAACTGTGGTAATGCTAGCCCAAGGACTGCCTAGCAGATTGACTATTGCTTTGGAAAAGAGTCCCTCTAGTCTTCTACTTGGTTTTACTCCCTGAAGTCCATATTATATCAATGGCCTGCTGTATTAAAAAAAGAATTAGCATGAGGTTGCTTGATTGTATGCATAGGCCATTTTGTTTGTCTGATTCTCTGTGAATGAGGCAACTCGAACATTTTGACAATGACATCAGGTAACAGCCCTTAGAATGAAGATTTGAGTCATTCCTCCTACACAAGATACTCTCTTCTCTTGTCAGGTAATTTTGAGAAAAATTGACAAAAGGAGTCTTTGGGTTTTTTTGCAAAAATTCAATGCATTTAGTATTTCTTAGATATAATAAAGGTGCCAGCTAAGCAGAAATATGATAATAACATCAATTTCTCAAAAAGTATCCATACCTCTAGTAGTAAAAATACAAATTGAAAAGAATCCTTCTTCCTCTATAACTGGGAAAGGAATATTAGCCCTAGAAAAATACAAACTAAAGTAGTATTGAAATAGCATGTTCTTTTTCTATCCATTTTCAATAAGTACAGGAGACAGAAGAGTTCTTTCATAGTCCAAGCTTTGGTCCATGGGTTAGATTTTTGGTCTAAGACAGATTACAAGGATGCTTCTCCAGGACCTTCCAAATTATAAAAACTGTCTTGACTGCAGCTTGTGCTACAGCCATCCTCCTTGTTCATCAGTGAGGTTCTTTATGTAAGTGTGCCAGATGAGACCTGAAAGTCTATATTGTTCCCTAAGATTTTTATCCTTATATTCCACTACCCAAGGTAAAAAAAAACCCACAATCTTTTTATCTAGGTAGTGATGAGGAGATTTTTTTTTTCTTTTAGATTTTTCTCTTACTAAATTTAAAAGCAACAGAGATTACACAGTGTATTTCTAAAGAGGGAAAAGTGAGATGTAGATCTGCATCTATTCCTCCAAGTAATTGTTTTCCTTTAGAAAGAAATCCAGATGGACAGATGTGGAGAACACAGCTTGGATATCCTCCAATAGGACACCTGTCTGGATGATGAAAGGAACAGTAATGTACATCACATGTTTGTCACACAGTACAGACACAACTTTTTCCTTTTCTCTTTTGTTTTGAATCTTAAATGAAGTCCCGTGGATGCCCTGATACCTAATAAAGACTGTGCTAAAAGATGATTATAGTCGAAGACTTACAACTCCGATTCTAAAGTAATTTTGCAACTTTAGTCTAGACCTTTTGCCTACATATAGCATGGTGTTGCATCCCAGGTTTGGGTTCAGGTTAGGGGTTCTGATCTATGTTAGCTAGCCGAGTGCTGTGTACCTCTGCGCACCCCCCACGTTTCCCCGCTCCCGTGGTTGTTCGCTCCGGGTCTCTTACTATTGGAGCTTCAGCCTGCCACTCCTGTAACCACTCCCCGTCCCGTCCAGAGAGTTCGGTATCTGTCACCCCAATCCCGCAACCCCGTTCGCCCTGGAGCCCGGGGTCCGCCCCTGTCACGTCCCAGTTGGGCACTGTGGTCCACGTCATCGCCATGGCGCCTGTCCCCATTGGGCGGGAGGGCTTCTGCTCTCCTCGTCCCACCCCCGATAAAACCCCGCGCCTCCCGGATCTTGAGGTCATTTTGCCCCACACGGGCGCTGGAAGCGCGTCCCAGCTTCTCCACTGCGGCTCCTCATGGCCATTAAATCCTTTCAGCCTCCCTCGTGGGTGAAGTGGACATTCCAACTCTCTTTGCCAACGTCCCTCGCGCGCGGCGGTAGAAACTGCCTCCAGCCCTGCCCGGAGCGCGGAACAGAGCCGTGCCTGGGAACAAGCAGTGAACCTGAGTCCCAGAGAGAAGCGGTGCCGCTCCAGGTGCCGGAGATGCCCGGGAGAAAACAACGGAACGCCGCAGCATGGTGCTTTTTGTTTCCATAATTTGTGTATTTCCACACAAGTGTGACATTGTGAATGCACTGAGTTAATCCTACGTGGTTTAGTTATAATAGTTTTGGCTAATTTTATCCAGGAAGTTTCCTCTTCTAAATGTGGAGAGAAAGAGGCATCTCCAAAAACAAACTTCTCTCATCACTAAGATATTTATTTTAGGTAGATGAGCTGAATCACTCTCTGGAGGGGAAAACTCACTTCATATAGACAACTTACTCAAATACTTTCAATTATGTGTCAAACTTTCTGACTTTTAAATATTGTCTAATTAAGGTCTCCTAGATTTGAGTAGCATTCAATCCCACAAGTAACATAAACAATAAATGAACAAACAAATAAATATGCTCCTTATTTTTGGCACATAAGAGTCATGGTTACTGATTTCTGCAATACATGGACAGACTCTGGACTTCATCTCTGCAGCAGCAGGGGTGTTGACCAGAGCACTTGGTGCAAAGTTTTGAAGTTCTACAGGTATTTGCAAGAAATGTAAAGGTTTAGGAAATGCACATCTATGGCTAGCAATAGGGGGAGTATGCTCCACCTCTTACATTCATTCAAGGATTGTCTGCCATGCTTAGAATTTATAATTCCTCTCCCTGATCATTTGCTTACCTGCTGTCAGAATAATTGGAGACTCTAGCTATTTCTCACATGCACTGCACATTTTTGAAGTATTACAAGTTGGTTAATTTTTTTTTTCCCTTACAAAAAGACAGAAATAGCATGTGGCCACTCCAGCAGATGTTGACAGAGGTGGCTGCCTTCCCAAGAGTGTCTCCTGGAAAGGATGGATAGCTCCACGAACCACCAGGTGCTCAGGCAGCCAGTTGCAGTGTAGTAGTGTGACCCAGAGGAACGAGAGAGACTCTCTGTATAAGGTTCCAACTGCTGTTTCTTCTCCAAAGGGTAGGAGGGTCCAGGGATAGCAGGGCAGAAGGGTAGGAGCAAGGCTCAGGACAGCAAGTCGAAGGGTCTCAGTGACAGAGAGCCCCAAACAGGGGAGGATCCAGGCTATATAACAGGGGCAGGGTAGGTGGGGCATGGAAACTGGGGAACCAATGGGAGAGAGGACAAGAGGAAGGGTGAGGATGGAGTGATCGGATGATGACCAGTGGAAACATAGAGGAGGAGTGACATATAACAGGAACCAATGGAGATGCATAGAACACTGAACTTTCTAGAACGGGGGAGTGGACCACAGTTGATTGGCACCACAGTTTTACATAAAGAACAGTGAACCATTGGAAAAGGTTTCGAGTCCTCACCATAACTTAAACAAATGCATCTTCCCAGAGCTTTCCTCCCCCTCCCTCTTCCATGCAGCCTACTACAATAGCACCCAGGTTTCTTCTGCTGAAAGTCTTCAGTTCCCTGTACTAACATTAGGACTCCTCAGACATTCACAGTATTGAGCATGGGCAAAGAAATGTCACTTGTCTAGCTTCATGTTTGACAACAACATCAGATGTCTAGAATGTATAATTTCAGAATAAATGGTCACGAGTTTATCCTTTCAGTTGTCAGTCCATCCTTTTGGTTCAGCCTCTAAGCAGGGGTAAACAGAAGGTGAGGAGTACTTTCAAGAAAGAAAACAATGTAAAACAGCATCTGTCTTCCTATTCCCTATAAATTTAACAATTTAACAAAATAATGTGGTCAAAATTTCAAAGATTCAGAAGTGTGTTTCCTGAATGAAACATAATCTATTACAATCTATCCTCATAGAATAATATTACATTATCACTTGCAAATGAGAAGTACAGCTTTCATAGTTGCCAAGCTGAACTTATCCACGTCTGATGGTCCCCATTAATTTTTTACAATTGTCCTGTCACCAGTCCAGTGAGCTGTAGAAAATACTGTGGAGATATCACATTCCTTGATGATTGCAGTTAGTGCTGCTGCCCCTCTGAATCAGCATGAAATGTAGACACTTTGATGACTGAATCTGCAATTTGGGATTTGATCATGCTATTTTTAGTATTGCTAATGGTCTGTAGCACTGACAAGGGGTGTGTTGAAGTCATTCTCTCAGTTACTCTTGTTTTCTGTTATAAGGCAGAACAGACATCTTGATCTTATATTTCAGTAACTAAACAGAAAATAACAGCACAAAGAGGTCATGATTTTCAGTGCTGGAAGATTTTAATAGGCTTGGGTGGGTTTTTTTTGTGTGGTTGTTTTTTGTTTTTTTTTTTTAATATCTGTGGATGTTTTTTGATCTAGGAAAAAGTAGCATTTTATTTTGAGCTAGTTTCCAGAAGGTCAGTTTAAATCACATGGTAAGGTGAAAGAAGGCTTAGCAACATCTCAAGAAAGTAAAGTATAACTTAACAAAACCAGCTGTACATGGGTTTAAAACTTGCCATGAATTACTGTATTAGCAAAATGCAGTTTTCAATTTTTTCAAAATACTTTAGAAACACCGCATTGCTTCTGAAAAGAATGGTTTACTTCCAAGTCCTCATTTTGTTTACAAATCCAATTCCTAAAATGTGTAGTATCTAGTTTGTTTTAATTTTGAACCTGAAAAAAACCATTATGTACTATAAAAAAAATCTGAGAAGAATCCTTCTCAAGTTAATAACATTAGATTATTTAGGAGATTGCCTGATTTTTACCCGTCTCTGAAAGTATATCTGAATATTTTCATAGCTCCAAAACTATCAAGAACACTATTTAATGCCACAGTTCTCATTGCTGCTGTAACCAATGTGTAAAGAACAGTAGGAATTACAGCCTCTTACTTTGTTATTTCATCTTTTAATTCTCATAGAACCATGGGGAAGAAAAAAACAATAGCAACAGCTAAGTACATTAATGATCCCTGGAAAGAGTGCTTGATTTCCTATGGGTTTGTGTGCCTTAATTAATTAACTACTTAAGTGATTTATACTAAGATTTCTTTTTATCTCTCTGTATGCTTTTAAAATTAAGCTGTTCTTCTCCCTGCAGGACAAACAAGTACTGACTCATGCCAACTTGATAGAATCAAACACTGTCACTAGCATACCAGGAGAGCTGTTTTCTGCCTTTTGGTTTTCCTTAACACAGAGCACAGGGAGTAAGAGATGGATTAATCTGAACTGCTTTAATTGGCACTGCAGAATTGTTCCCCAGATGTCTACATTTGGTGTCCACTACTATGTTTAAAAGTTCTTCTGTGGGGAAGAGTAGGCCTATTTTCTCAAAAAAACAATAGGATTTTTTAAATATATGGACATTAAAACTGTGTTACTAAAGCTCTGACCACTTTTACCAGTTGAGGATATCACGGAAAAATGGACTTGCCCTCTTCCACAGAGGTGCTGGGAAGATGCTGGAAATTTGCAGGTTTCACAACAGCGATGTAGGATGAACCATAGAATCATTACATTTCATGGACACTATGTTATGCGGACACAGCCTGTAAATATGTCCAGAAGCATGCTAAACATTTCATCCGTACTCTAGTATATCTTTTGAATTTTTACAGTTAGTCTTTCCTATGTACTAATTTAGCTTGTGGGACTATGATTTAGTAAGACATTGAAGTAGGCTATCTATCAAATCCTCTTCTACAGGTTCTCAGAAGTACTAGTAATTCATTGAAATAATTCCAGAACAATAAAACTTCTGAAGGCTGTGGTTATCTAAAAAGATGAATTTCTTTGTTTGGTTTAGCCAAAAATTGCTAAAAGTTAAGTTTTCATTCCCAGATGGGTAATTATTTCTCTCTAATATCTGATAGAGACCTTTCGGTTGCTTCTAAGTTAGAAGTAGAGAACAGAATAAACAGACCAAAATCCTCATAAGGCTTGTTAACTTCCTTCCTGTGACAGACATAGAAATGAGGGAACTGTTTCTTGTACACTTGCAGTGAATTTCCTTCTGACCCTTCCAGTGTTTCACCCTGCCACTACAGTAGGCTCTCAGAGCTCCAGGAGAGCTACACTAAAAGAAATAACTGCAGTGATTTTGCTAAGAGTTTCAGAAATTCAAGAGTCACAAAGATTGCGACAGACAACTGTATCATCATTTATATGAACAGCCATACTTAATCACACAGGTAAGAGGAGCTAATTGACTAGCTTCTACATGCTTCATTTCTCCAGATGGATTCAGAGACTAAAAATCCATGCATTCGTACTGGAATCAATCTTCTTCTTGGCACAGCCTTACTTATTTTCATTTATTTTATTTGGTTGCACTAGAAAGCTTAATTTTAATGTCTTGTTTTTTTTTTTTTTTAATTAAGCATTCCATGAATGAATAAATCTTTTTTTTTTTTTTTTTTTTTTTTATTATTTATAATATGCTTTATAGTATGTCCCAGGGACAGTATGCATTTAAAGTTAAATCTTTTAAGCAGCTGTGTTCTCTTACTCAAACAAGATGACAGGAATCTTAAAATTAAATCACATGTTAAACACCTGAGTTCTAGGCAAACTAGGAGCTGAAACCTCTATATTTGCATTTATGGGATCGTATCACGAACACTCACCAGCAGACACAAACTTCTTCTCACCCAGGCAGTTGAATCTGGGATACTGTGCAACCACAGAAATACCTACAGAATGTAGGTGTGCTGGTTATGTCAGAATTCAAGTTGCTTTACAGCTGTAGTACTGTGATTAATGACAAATTCTGGATTATTTTTGAGTTTTATCCAGGGGCTGCTTAGTACAAAACATACAGACAATTCAGAGTTGGCTGCAGAACCAAGGCAATTATGTTCCAAAGAACGTACTGCATAACAGATGCATTCCCTGGTGCACAGCATAGGCTTTGTGTGCATATCATGGCTATGTCCTCTGTCCACTTTGGGATGAGAGACCTCTGCATCCTTCATTCCCCACTGGAGGAAAGACTGTGTTCCACTGTGTACTACAATAGTTTTTTGGATCTGGATAACTGAGAGCTAGGATAATGATGCAAAACACAGACTGCCCCACGGGTAGTGTTTGTAGAGAGCCTGATGTGGATCTGAGTTCAGCACACAGCCTTCCTTAATAATCACTCAGACAATTGACTGATATAGACACGGCATCTAAGATAGGCAAGCAATATTGCTCACTAACCACCTGTGTTTTATGTGGTCTAATACTTAAATTTTCTGACTAAAATAGTTTGCCTGATTTTGACCTTATGCACTATAAGAAATGATACTCAGAGAATACACTACTCTTCCCCATTTTTCAATGTTTTGATGTCACTTTTAAAGTCTTTGCTTAAATCACAAAAAGATACTTTTAGTAGTTTATTTGGTGTAAGTTCTCCTACATTGGTCTGCCTTCCTTGCATGTAGATCTACTTTCTTACTCTTTAAATCTTAAAATAAATGAATAAAATTATTCATGAAGGACAGAATAAACTAAGACAGTTTGAAGATATTTGATTTAGTGTCTTTCCCTGAGTAAAGATTTGTGGTTATACTAGTCAGACTGGGATAGGGAAGAGCCTTTGGCACACATTAGGAGCGACCATTAGTTCTCGTACACTTCCTTAAGCGACTATTTCTATCAGAGAAAAACCTGTAAGTTCTAGCTAAGTGTAAAGATGTCCTAAAATATATTGGTCTCTTCAGAGAGAAATTGGCTGGGGATACTAATGGGAATGCTTTCTAAAGTGGTCATATTTCTCTGTAGTCAGGTTTTTAGGTACAAACAAATTGGTATAAGGGAAAAATAATTCTCTTTTTGCTTCACCTGATTTCACCTTTTTTAAAGTTATAGACTGCAAAAAGCAGCATCCTCTTTCTGCAATATGAAACCACTTTTGCCCTCTGACTAATTCTTCTCTGGCCAAACTCAATGTATACTTTTTCTTAATATCTATATCTGCGGCGTCGCATTGTCTACCCCCCGGCCCTGGGCAGCTCCGGAGCCTGACAAGGGCTCTGCTTCTCGATGGGACCGGGTTCGCTGCTTGTCCCCGGGCGCGGCTTCATTCCATGCACCGAGAAGGTGGGCTGGCTGCGCTTTGCTGCCATGCGCAAGGGACGAGGCAAAGAGAGAAGGAATTGTCCTCTTTGTCCACGAAGGAGGCTGAAGAGGTTTTATTGTGGCTGCGGGGCTGTGACAGAGAAGCGTGACCCGCTCCCAGCGCCCGCGTGGATGAAAAATGGCCACGAACAAAGGAACGCATCGGGTCCTATATGGGGCAGGCTGAGGGAGGCGGAAGCCTCCCTCGCCCAATGGGGACAGGCGCCATGGCGGTGATGTGGACCATGGCGACCAACAGGGACATGACAGGGGCGGACTCCGGGGTGAATGGGGTTACAGGATCGGGATAACAGACAGGGAAGTTTCAGGAAGGAACGGGGGGTGGTTACCAGAGTGATGTGGGGAAGCTCCAATGGCAGGCAGACTGGAGAGCAGACCACCGCGGGTCGGGGGGAAACACAGGGGGTGCACAGAACTCGGCTAACTAACATAGATCAGAACCCCTAATCTGAACCCAAAGCTGGGATGCAACATATATCTTTGCACTGCTGTAGGCAAAATTTGTCAGTATAGAACCTCAGATTCTTGAGAATTAGAGAGCTCAAATTTTTAAATTCCCTGTTGATTTCCTGTACAGGTTTTGTATTGACTAAAAATTTATTTCCAGCCTAAAAAACCTATTGCAACCTGCATAAAAAGAAGTGTGGTAGGTAGGTCAAGGGATGTTATTTTCCCTCTCTACTCTGCTCTTATGAGAATCCCACCTGGAGTGCTACATCCAGCTCTGGGGTGCCCAGAACAAGGAAATATATGGGCCTGTTAGAATGGGTACAGAAGAGGGTCACAAAGATGATCGAAGGGCTGGAATACCTCTTCTATGAAGAGAGGCTGGGAGAGCTGAGCTTTTTCAGCCTGGAGAAAATAAGACTTTGGAAAGACTTCATTGCAGCCTTCCAGTACATAAAGAGAGCTTATGAGAAGGATAGAAAGAATTTTATGCAAGGTCTGTAGTGATGAAACATGGGGAAACATTTGTAAATGGAGAGAGAATAGATTTAGACTGAACATAAGGAAGTTCTTTACATTAAGTAAAACACTGGAAGAGATTGATCAATGCCCAGTCCAACTTGGTCCTGAATGCTTTTAGGACTGTGGAGCATCCAGAACTTCTCTGGGCAATCTGATCTGATTGAACGATGTCTCTTCCTGTGACAGGAGGTTTGGACTAAGTGGCCTTTAAATGGTCCTTTCAACCCAAACCATTGTATGTGTTTGTGAATCTACTGAGTGTTTCTACCTCCCTCAATGAGAGTCCCTTGGATTAAGGGCACAAACTGAAATGAATAGCTTTAAAGTCACATATTTTAGTGAGCCACCACCAACACATGTGAAAGTGTTTTTTGGGTTTTTTCAGGCTTTTCAAAAATAATTGTCTGCTCCACACATTCCACATACTAACAAAATGTTGCAAGTATTTCTGCAAGATGTTAAATTGATTACAAAATGATGATTAGAATGTTTACCCACTGCATTAGCAGGAAGTTCTATGAGGGGATCCTCAGCCACCAGTAAGGCCATGCCTGAAATACTGTGCCCTGCTCTGGGCTATCAAGTGTCAGGGACAACATACTGGACAGAGTCCAATGAGGGGCCACAAGGGTGATTAATGGAATGGAACATCTCTCCTGTGAGGAAAGACTGAAGAGCTGGGACTGTTCAGCCTGGGAAAGAGAATGCTTGGGGAGATCTCATCAATATATGTAAGTACCAGAAAGAAAGGTATAAAGAGAACTGAGGTCTATTTTTCAGTGGTGTCCAGTGACAGGACCAGAGGCAATGGCCACAAATCAAAACGTGGGAGGTTTCCTTTGATCATCAGAAGACCCTTTTTACTGTGAGAGTGAGCACTGATACACACTTCCCAGTGCATTTGTGAATCTCCCTTCTTGGAGATATTCAAATGCCATCTGGACATGATCCTGAGCAATCAATTTCAAATGGGTCTGTATAAACAGGGTGGTTGAACATCTGGGTATCTCTTCCAACCTGAATTCTTATGTGATTTTGTGATCCTTAATCTTTTGAGGACCCGTCAGTACCACTGTTACTTTTTGCTTGGGCCAAACACACTAGAAATAAAATAAAAATTATTGAGTGTGAAAAATTGAAATGGGACCAGACAACCCAGTGTGACAGGTCCTACCCATTCTGTCATTCTGTAATACTTTAGACTGGTAGAATTTCATGCCAGTGTCTGTCAAAGCTACACTGCTTCAAGCTCTATGGTTTGCCTCCTGCAACTGTGTAAAGAACATTGATTTTTGTGGGCTTAAAGATTAGGATCTAATAATGGCTAGATGGGTCAGTGTCAACTTGCAATAGGTGATCCCCTTTCCCTGACTGTTTAGAACAGGGGAATGACCAACAGTATTTCAATCATGTCATGGATTTTCCTTTGTCTAAGTTTCATCAGGGGATGCAATCATATGCAGCCTGGAAGTGCTACTCATTACTTACAGTCAATATAATTTTAGGTTCACTGATATAGAACTGAACATTCTTTTCATGATCAGCAGTCACTCAGAGCCAAGAAACTTGACAGACATTTGCTTCATTTAGTACTTGTGCTCTGAGCAGCACTGTGTGAGCCAAACTTTTGTCTTGCACACTGACTGACTACAAATATACCAACTATTCTTAAATTCGCAGTTCACCTAAATTTTTCTCATTTTCTTCACATTTGCTAAAACCTTGTGGTTTTCTTCATGATTAAAAAAATCCATTAACATGCAGAAAACAATAAAAAAGAAAAGGACAATGACTGGCAAATATAGTTTAGTTTCTTTAAAGCAATTTAATTTAAGCATTAATGAGACTATAACATCATATAGACTACTGTATGTTTTATAATAGGTCATATTATAAATATGACATTTATGACATATGTCATAAATAGTCATATTATGACTATGAAACCTTGTGTATTGGTTTTGGTAAAGATTAATGAAGTAATTCAGGAAGTCTTTAAAGAGTTTTGTTGATGTTGCTTTCCAGTTCAGTGCCAGATTGCAGATGTGACAGCACTCTGGTGGCCCAGTAAGGACCAACTTTTGTAATATGGATATGAATTTCTGTAGCAGTGCACTGTCTACTTTTGCAGCAGCAAGATTTGATAGGATTTATAAGGTATAAGATATTCCAATCTCATCACAAGTATCATTGCAATATAGCTTCAGGTTTGCAAAAATAATTTGGTCATCTGAAAATACTGCCTATGTAATGCTGACTTTTGTGCTAACGTGAATTTCCAACTGTGTAAAGTAGAAGTACAGGTAAATTCAATTTAACATGCCCAGAGGCACAGACTTGCATACTTCTTTTTGAAATTAATCAGTTATTCATTCGTGAATCTCATTTTCCTCAGTCATATCTACATAATTTCCATTTCAACCTTTCATTGTCTTAACTTTCAAAATTTGGTATTCATCTATGAACAGTGAAAAACATTTAATTGATGTCTAAGATACTCCAAATAAGCTATTTGTAGTTCATTTCCTTTCTCAAAGAGAACAAGTATTACTTGGCTTCTTTTTATGACAAATGCTCGCTCTCTTCCCCACCTCAGCATAATTTTGAACTTTTTACCTAGCTGGATAGAGAAAGCCAAAGTTTAGATAAGAACAGTTCAAGTTCTGTTAAAAGAAATTACAGAATGCAGAGGTTCTGAAAGGCAGAAAAATCTCATAGTACATTGACTGGTAGAAGCCAGATGCACAATTGGCACATGTAGATTGGCTGGTGAGCTCCTAAAGCTTCCATCTGCCTCATGGCTAGCAATGATGTCACGAGTGTCCACTTCATGTGAAGATGGCCTAGGAAAAGAAAAGATACACATCTATAAGAAAGTTTTTCATTAGTTCTGTTCTGAAAACAAGTTTTTCTGCTAAGTGTTCCTACTAATCTGTGATTATTCTAAGCTTATTTCTTTTCATTTGCACTTCTTGACCAATATCCTCCCTTCTCTTTACTTTTTCTCTATTAACTTTGCACTTTAACTTTTTATTTCCTACTTAGTCTTACTTGTTCCTATTCCTTCTGTTCTGTCTGGTGATCAGGTCTTCAAATTATTCCAGTGTTTGTGATCTTGCAGCGTATGGACCACAGGTGTTTCACAGATAGCAGAAAAAGGTATATGAGGTGCTGAGTTGTTTTCTTTAGTCAGACACATTTACACACAGATTTATGTAAAGAAGCAAAGCAGAGAAGGTCATAAATGTGGTTGCCAGTGTGCTTTGTATGTAATTTGCTGGTTTTTTTTATCCTTGTAGAGTTTCATTGAGGATTCTGTCTGACCTGCAATTACAGATACCATTTTTTAATCTCATGTGTTAGCACAGTTTTCCAGGGCACTAGATGAACAGTTTGCACTCATCCTGTTGCAAGCTACAGTGTTCTGGATGAATTTCTAATATCCCATCTATGTTCTATCTACCAAAGAACATGTAATATAGGACAGAATCATGTGTGGATCCTCTTCCTGTGTTTTAAACTACTAGGGCTCAGATTTTAATATTTGGATTGAAATTTTTTAAATGAGATCTGCTCCATCTGACTTTTTCATTATTATTTTTTAATATTTTGATACTTCAGTTGCAGTATGATTTTGCAGGCTAAAAGAAATCAGTCATGTCTCTGCAAGACTCTTTATACTACAAGCTAAGCAAAAGGTATGTGGCTTTCTTGGTGCTGGGTAATAGTTTCTATCATAAGGTAGTTATAACAGGCAAGATACAGCCACCCCAACATGGTGAATTGTTTTTGGGGTTCTGCTGGTCCTCATCCTGCTTTCCTGCAATGTTGCAAGAAGATTGACCTCGCATCTTCTTGCAATGCAACTTGTTAGTGTTGAAAGTAAAAAAACAGTAGATTAGAGTTATATCTTCAAGATAATGTGTTTTTCAGATTGTATAACCTTTCCTTTAGTCTCAGTTAATCGGTTTTGGTGCTGTGGTTTAAGCCCATCTAGAAATTATGCACCACACAGCCCCTCACTCAAGCCCCCTTTCTCTCTGCTCCCCACTTCAGTTAAATGGGGAGGAGAATCAAAGTAAAACTTCTGTGTTAAGAAAAATTTAATAATTGAAAATAAATTAAAATACAGTAATAGTGGTGAATGATAATACTACTAGTAATAATAAAAAGAAAAAATAAATATGCACAGTAAAACTGCTCACTACCTCCTTACCAATGTTAGACCCTCCCCCCCCTTTTCAAACCCAGATCAGCACCTCTTCCAGGTACCTCCCCCCAGTTTATATCCTGGGCATGATGTCATTTGTGTACTGGGATGATGATGCTTCCCAATATCCCATCACCCTTCCTGTTTATCTGTTTTGATAGACATACATACAGACATCATTCCCTCAGTCTATGAAACACCTCTGTCAAAGGTTCATAAAATGACCACAAAAAAAATGTTTCTTGGATTAATTTAGTTCATGACTTTGGCCTTCAACCTCGGTAACAATCTTTTAAGGAGGAGAGATGGTGTGAGATGTTGGATTATTGCATGCTGCACATTTGAGTCAGTTCCAACTTCAGTACTGCTGCACTTCTTCCGTTTTATCAAGTTCATTCTTTGTTGGTGAGAGTGTGATGGTCAAACGAAAGTAAGGCTCAGACCCCCAGAACCCTTGAGGTTAAGATCAATGCTGTGAGGTGATGCACATATAGTCATCACAGAAGCAGTATATACAATATTGAATAGTTTTTAACTATAGGTGTTAATTACAGTTTAATTCATTGGCTGTTTTTGCCCAAAATCAAAACCTCTTTTGCACACATTGGACTTCCCCACTTTCCTTCATTACCCACAAAGTGCACCCAAGTCCTTGAGTGTGGATATTCTCAGTTCAGTCAGAGAGAAAAAGAGAGGGTTTTTCTAACCAGGCGAGAGCCTGGGAAGCAGTTGGGAAAGAATGTAAATGATTCTCTAATCTATCTTGTTATTCACATTGTTTATAGATATGTTCTACCACCGTGCGTCATTCACTGCCCACCAATGGTGTGAGATGTTTTTACTCTAAGATCAATGAAATTAGTCTGCACGATGTTCTCTATATATAGAGCGGTGCATTTGAAATAAATCAGAGTTCATTCTCTTTGCCTTCTAACTTGGAATCATTTCGTTCCTGTCCTGCTCAACAGCAACACTTGAGCAAAAGTAATCCTATGGATGGGTTTACCTTTGCCTGAGGCAAGCTTTTTACCAAACCTTTTTCCCCAGCATATTTTTAATGAGCCCTATGGGAACTTTATCTGTTCCTATGGTATGTAGTATTTTGATTAGGCAGGGTCAGCCTGACTGGCAGATCCTCTGGTGTTGACCATCCAGGTGGCCTTGGCTAAAAATGTAGCCCAGTGTTTGAAGGTCCCACCACCCATTCCTCTCAGTGTATTCTCCAGCAGCTTGACAGACATGAGGCTGCTGGTGCTCCATTGCTATGTCTCAGTTTAGTAAAAATTTTCTCTGTAAAATTAAAGTAAGTTTATTCAGCTGCACTGCACTAAACTAATCCTTGGATCTCATATAGCTGAGCCATTGCAAAGTGGATTGCAGATTTTCACTCAATATAAGGCCAGGTGGATACAATAATGCTTACAAAATGAGAAATTATTAAATTAAAAATTAATTCTTAATTAGTAAATTTGGTTTTGTAGTAGATTAAAAAGGTGATGAGGAATAATGGAAATGCAGCAGCACCATAAAATCAGTGCAGGAAATCAGATTCCTGGCAGCAAACCTAAGATCCTTATCAAAACAGTGAACTTAATGCTTAGCATGTGACATAGCAGTGCACTGCTCAAAGACAAGAACATGGTCAGCTAAGGACAGGGTTACTTTTTTTAATATTATAAAATAAAGACATATTCATATAGCTACTGCTCAAGGGATCCGGAAATTTCTATGGCATGGTTTTGAGCCTACAGAAATACTTTAGGTTGCCTCTAAGCACTATATATACTTTTTACAGTATTATTATTTCGCTATATGCTGAAGTTTTAGTCCAATAAATATAAACAGTCAATAAAGAGTGAATGTCCAGGTCCACAGGGTTTGGATTTTTTTCCTGTAGTGATTGCAAAGCTTGAAGTCCAGAACAGCAGTTGAAAACTTTTTGTCAGTTTTAATTATAGTAATTTTATATATTGAAAATGCAACTACAAACTGAAAAACAGAAAGCTTAATGTAGAATGTGGGGATATTTTAAGCATATGGTAGACACTGGTAGTTAAGTTAACATATTGTAACTGAGTTCAGGATGAGAAGATTAGTTGAGTATCTGTATGTGTGAGAGAAGAATATTTTCAAAGATGGGGAGTGCCAACTAAATTCAAGGAAAAAAATCATCTCTCTACTTCAATATATATTTTTATTCTAACTTTTTACTGGTAATCAGTTACTCTTCAACTTACAGCAAATTCTTATAATCTGAGAAGGTAAAACTTTTTTTTTTTGCTCTAGAATATATATAATGTTATAATAATAATATAGTATAATATTTTTCTTTTAATATCTTATTTATATTACTGCTAACTGTTCTGATCAGATTAGTCTCCTAGTCCTACACAAAGTTCTATCCTAAGCAGTGATAAAGCAAAATATTTTTAAAACGAGTGTCAAATTTTGTCTTGATAAAATAACCAGAAATAATTTCACAGGATAGTGACAAAATTAAATATTACATTAGCATATTTTGAGATGGTGATGCAATCAAGTATTTTATACTAAATTTATGCATTTTTGTGCATATTATACAATTTGTACTAAATTCACACTACGAACATTAGGAAGTTGATTTTTTTTTCCATTCATCAGGTAAGATGGAAATGCTTGCTTTCTTAAAGCTTAACCTGTGTATCATAACTAGTAGTATACAGCTGCATTGATTTGATAACAGAGCTTAAAACTCATCTCTAATTCACTAGAGATTGAAGAACCTGCTTCAGGAAAACTCAAATCTTTCAAAATTCACTGCTATCACATTTCACAACCAGACTGAACTTTTAGACATTTGTAACACATTGCAAATAGTGAAGGGAAATCTAATCTTCTGCACTTCAGAGTGACTCTTAAAATTATATGAAGCTGAACATTTTGTGAGCAAGAGTATAATTTTTCAAAATGTCCCAATGAGTATGAACTTTTTTATTTTGAAGATTTAAGAACTGAGATGTGACTAAACCGTGTGCTAGAAAATAAATTAATGCATTTCCATTTTTTGAACATAATATAGAACTGAGTTCTTTTCTGACTCCTGAATATTAGATTCATTATGTCAGCCAAATGAAAGCAGAATATGCATTCAATTAATATGGAAATATGAATTACAGGCTATAAACTCTTTTGAATGGGAAGATTTCATCTCCTTATCAGCACAAATGAAAATAAGACAGAATTGTGCTTCCATTGGAAATGAACTTCAGAACAGGATATTTTTTTTTCTGTAGAAGGCACTTTTCTATACAGAAGAGAATCTTTCTCTGACCTTTTTCACAGATTAAATGCAGTGAAATAAATTGTGGTATACAGGGTATTGACTGCAAGTTGAAGTTCTTGCATCAATGAATTTTCCATTTAGTAGTATAGTTTACTTTCTTACTAGAGTTGTTAGTGTATTTTTGTTATATTTCTGACTCTTTTAAGGGCTGTAGGATATCCTAATACAAGTATTATAGATTATGTGGGTAATAAAGACATGCTTCTAAGGAACTTTTAATTTAGACTGTCATATTGCAAGGAAATTAATTTCAGGTATATCAGTTAGAGGTTTTCTTTGAAAGAGAGATATAGAAATTAACCTATAATGCTTATGTAGCTAGTATCTCGTTAGATAACATATTTCCATTGACTTAACCTCAATTTAGGAGTTGGGTTGTTGAATTTCACATTACCAATGAAGCTATTTAAACAAAAATTGAGTTTGAATGTAGGAATTCTTTCTATTCTTCTTTTCCTCTGATAAGTGTGGATCACTTCATTATGTGTTTTAGTTTCCATGTTTTTTTACTGTGACATACAGCGTACAAGAAAAAAGAATGCTTCAGAAATGCTTAATGGTGTTTTATGCTCTTTCACCATCTACAAATACATGTAGAGGAACAGTTTCTTTCTGTCTAACTCAATACAAACACCTTAAAATATATTTTTTGTTCTGCTACTAGGTTACAGAAAATAGGCATTAGCTGTTTTGCAAACATGGACATATTCATCTAATATCTAACAAAAAGCAGAGAGTGAATTTCTGTCATGGAGGCTTAATCCCATGCAGAACTGACATTTCAAATGGTAATGGCATCTGTAACATCACCTTTTTTACTTTTAAAAGATAAATATATAGCTGACAAATAAAACAAACAAATAATTATTAGTTAAAAGAATTTTTCAGTACAATTTTTTTTAATACTTTGAAATCCAAAGGCTATGCCTTAATTCATCAAGTCTAAAATGAACATGGAAAAATGTTTCCTTGTTTCTCTAAAAAAACAAAAAAAAAAAAAAAAAAAAAAAAAAAAAAAAAAACCAAAACAAAAACAAAAACAAAAAAAAAACAACAAAAAAAAAACAAACCTCCAAACAAACCTTCAAGGCATGAACATGTGACCTGCTGTAGTAAAAACACAACTGATATTGCTGGAATAAATGATAGCTTGGATGGGAATATGATTGGCTTTTGTGTTAAAATTTTCTGCTGATATGTTTCTAAATCTTTTCACATCATAGAAGAAAAGAGTTAATTGAATGAATCAAAAGAGACCACAGTTTTTCTACCTCACTATTCTGTGTAGTATCCACATTAATGAAGACCTTGGTGGGGGTAATAGAGGAAGAAGAAATCTTCATTCTGTCTTTTGAGATGGAAAAATAGCATAGTCATTTGTCCTGAGAATTTTGGAAACTGATTTTCTAAGTGTCATATTTACAGACCCATCTTTGTACTAAAATGATATAGAAATATACTGCTCTTTATGAATTAAATCAATTATGTCTTTCATGGGTCCTAACACCAACTTCCACTAGGCCTTATTCAGGAGAGCTTGGGTTTTCATTCTAGTCCTTATCAGTCGAATAATGAATTTTATCACTTGGTAGTTGGCTAAACATGGTTTGTGCCCTACTCAGGACTGATGGTTTTTTATATAAAGTGAAGATAATATTCTTGATTTATGTGGATATTTCAAGGACTAAATAAATGTCTGAGAAATGTTCTGAGAGACACAAAAAGAAGGTTCTGTGTAATAAAAAATGGTGTTAATATTTGGCCATATTCCATCACAAAATAGGGAAGTCAGAATTAAAGTCTGTCTCTGAAATTCTAGCTAAATTACTTTTGGTTACTTGCTTTGCTGAATGTCCAGAAGGTTGGAAGTTTTTTGAAGGACACACCAAGCCTAGGTTTTCAAACTTTTACTTCAGTTGTGTGACATTTTTGAATTTAAGATTTACCTAATACTTGTTAGCAAATGGATTATGAGGTGATTCTCTTTATAAAACACAAACAAAACCTGCCAACAAAATTCAATGGTGGAAAAAAAAGATTTGAATGATCAACTTAATGGAAAAACTTTAATAAACCATGTTTTAAATTATACTTCTAAAATGGTTAAACACTGGAGAGATTATATATATATATTTTTAAGTGATCTGGTTTGTTGCTTGAACTTGTGTGAGGGGAATGCACCAATGCATGTGCCACCAGAGTTCTCAGCTGTAAATGAGTTCTGGTGAAAACCTTATGCAACTGGTGTGGTGGTGATTCAGTGAGGCTTTCCCTTTACTCTAAAAAGATCAGCCAGATATAGAGGGAGCACTAATTCCTGAGGGAAAAGTAGAAATGCAACCTCTTAGTCCTTGTTTTCTTTGCCATTTCTTTGTCCTTTGTGACTCTGAAGATCATCTATGACCTCTGAGTTCTTGCCTGAGTCCTCCAGGGACCACAGAGTGAAGAAGAAATTGCATTTTGATAATACTAGGAAAGCAGAGCTCCACTTCAGTGTGATTGTTGTCTTAATTAGCAGGCCGTGTTGCTGTTTTATTATTATCAGAAAACCTCAGTCATTCAGACTGATGACTGAGAAACCCATTGGGAGTTACTGAAATACTGTAACACTCTTTCTCTTTATCCCCCACCAAATACACTTGACTCATTGATTTGTATCAATGGTTTTAAACTGGTTTTACAAACTTCAGAAAATGGAATGGGATTAAAGCAAACTGATAATGATTTTTTTTTAAATCACAAGAGGGAAAGAAACATTGTAAACAGGATGAGTACATGGGCATAAGACTGTGTGAGAATATTTGTTATGTGCAGTGCAGCAGGCTCATACACATCATTAAAAATTACAGCACAGACTTGTAGCTGTAGAATTTGCATTCCTCTACTGTTAGAATTTATTTCTTGTGTTTTGATAGAGCCCAGGAGTCCCATGATAGACTCCAAATGAGCTTCATTCTCTGCTATGCAGAACAAAAAGAGACTCTCTGTCCTCATTTATCTCACTATGAATCGATTAACAGGTTTCTACACATTTATGAAAGTTTTAATGTAAAAGCAATTTTAATTATTTCTGATTATTAAAGTATGATGATAAGCTAGGGATGAATATTTTGTTAGAATTAATGACAATTAATTGTCACTGTATTGGGAACTGGAAACTAGAAACCAGCAGATTTTTTTCAATACTAAATAGAAATCAATCTTCCTTTCCAATTTTAGAGTGAACAGATATTTTGTCAATAGCTCATTTAGAACAGAACTGAAAAGAGATTTGTCAGTTCTCTCATTATTGCATGACTGTTCATACTATATTCCAGCATCTGGAAAAAACAACAAAAACCAGGCAGAGCTGCAGAGAATGTTGCAAACTACATCCAACATTTTTGTTTAACATACATTTTTTTCCACTGAACTAAAATAGGTGAACTCCTTCCCAGCTACAGAAAAAGTCTAATGTCTCCAAGTACCTTGTGGTCTTTCCATTGTTCATGTTGGATGTAAACAGTATGTTATTCATAAACAGCCCTCAAAACAATCTCTAATCAAAAGCTGTGGTATTTTGTTTTTTTCCTAATAGTTTTCCTATGCTCTATTTCCTCTTTCATTAAAAGAAGAAATTAACCTGTGTAAAAGACACTTAATAGGGACTAATCATACAGGTTTCCAGACTGGAAATACATGCATTAAACTTGAACAAAGTTTTCATCTCCTGGATGTTCATCAAAATTGAATTAATATTTTTTTCTCTACAGATTATTCCTTTAGTGTGTGCACTTGTACACACCAACAAACAGCCAAACATAACCTTATGCAGAAGAATCACCTATTCCTAAAGCAACACTTACACTTCAATAAATATGCATGTATACATATATTTATACATAAATTATATGTAAAATTTATCTTTGTAACAGAAATTCTCCTGCAGTATTCAAGAAAACACTAGTTCATCATAAGGAGTCACTGGGATTCAGTGAAATTTTATTAACTTTTTAAATTACACTAGAAATTCAGAGAAATGGGTTATGTATTTTTAAAAAATTGCTTCATCCTTGATTACTAACCTTTGTATTTAATTTCCTCTGTTGTTTGAATATTGTCTTATTAATCCATTATGTCAGAAGCATAATTCCTTCCTAGTTCCTGAAAATATTATTCACAAAGAGAATAAATTAAAATGCTTCTGGGGGAACAACCTGCTTTATAAGCAACCCAGATACCTAATGTATTAGACCTAATTACTATGGCTATCCAAAGCACTAAAAGCTTTAGGTTACATTATTAGGTATTCTTTTGTTTCTTCAGAGGTATTCAGTGTAACAGGTGCTGGTTCTCTTTACCCATAATGATAGTGCTCACTGTGCAAACACATTCAAGAGAGAAAATAATATCTTCCATAGTCTGATACATTCTTCCCACTTCACACAAAAATTAAGGAAAGAAAATCAGAGTCGAAAGGCAATTGTTTGATACAGGTCTAATTTCCAGTAATGTTCTTTACTAAAGATGTAGTACAAATGTAGCAAGAGTGATGGCCATGCTCCTTTTTGCTTCATCTCTCAAGCTGCCCAGAGTGTTTCTGCTTGGTCCAATTTCTGCTAGTAGAGATTCTAAGGCTCTAAGGTGTCAAAGAGAGATAGATAAAGTGGTATGGTGATTTATGCTTAGTGCATATATTATGGATAAAAAAATCTGATCAGCAAGGCAATATTTTTTGATAAGAACCATTTCCCTGATGTAATCAGGAATTTATTGATTTTACTTTAAAGAGTTTAAGATCTGCTTTCAAGAGCATTCTAAGACTGCTGTACATATCTGTCACTTCAAATGGGATTGATTTATCTTTCTGACCTGCCATTTCCAAAATGGAAGAGTTCTCTCCTAAATTTCAAGGTAAAAAAATTCAACAGGTAGTGTTTCCTATAACTTTTTCTTTAGTACATATCTCTGCTTGGTAGGATAACTTCTCTGAGATTCTGAAATTCACATTAACTTCAAACCTAAATAATGTCAAATGTTTGAAATCTTATAATCCAACTCATAAGAAGTATTAGAATCCAGCTGTATCTTGAAAATACTGAAACTAATGATTTTTAACTTTCCAATTTAGTATATAAATCAAAAAATATAGCCCAATACTATATAATAAAAATAGTTTTGCTTTACTGGACTATTATAGTTTAATAGATGATACTCTATTTATAAATTTTATTATAAAAAAGTTGAATATTTTGCTTGATGAAAATAAACTATTCAGTCATATCCAATTCAACTGACAAGAAATCAATTCAATCTTAAGAATAAAAAATTATTTTAGTTTATCAACACTGCTTGTAGGAAAAAAAAGAAACGATGATCACTCAGAATGTTTTCACAAAGCTTTTGTAAAATGCAATTTTTGAAAACAGGACTATATTCTTTTTCTACCGTGCTCCCCAAATATTACTGTACCAAGCTGACAGTTACCTTGTGATGCCCATGTTTCTGGGTTTTACTTGACAAATGACAAAGGAGAGAATCATTATTTGCTTTTATGATGCCTAAAAATCACAGGATTCAGTTGTACTTTAATTCTTTATCGAAAATGCATTGTTTGGTTCTGAAAGAACAGTAGCAAACCTTGATGTTGGTTAGTGTATATAAAAATATGAAATACAACCTTCAATTCTGTGCTCTACCACTGTGCTTATGCACAAAAACTATATTATGGTCAAAAACTATTTCAGCAACAATTGTGCTTTTTGTGTGGTTACTATGAACATTTTCTTTGGTCCTTATAGGAAGAACTGAGAACAAGCATGGTGTACAATATCGAGTACTTTACAGTGATAATGCTGGAATTCCACAGGTTTTTGTTGGGCACAGGTTTTAAGGTGCACGTACTTTGGAAATAATTCTGACTCTTCCAAATCTCTCAAAAATTTAGAGTTTTATATTATTTTGGTTTGATTTTTTCTCAAACTAAACCTGCAGTGTAACTGAGGTGTGTATTCAGCCTGTGCTAAAAGAATCTGCCCTTCTCCATTTTTCTCAACCTCACAGCTCTGCAAACATGAGGCCTAATAATTTGTGTGCCCTTGTAACAAGACATTATATTGCCCAAAACCAAAGGATAAGAAGTTAGATAGTCCCTCCCTCTAAAAATAGTAAGTTATCACTGCTTGGATTCAAGTAAAGGGCAAGTTGGCAAAAAAGTGACTTAACAGAACAGTACAAGGATTTACATTCACAGTAGTAAGAAATGTTTGTTTTCATAAGCAGCACAGAAAGCAAATTTAAAAAGAACTTCTCAGTGTTAGTCTGAACAGGGGAAAAGGCTGAATAAACCACTTAGCAAAATAAAAAAGCTTAAAAAATGTGTAGCAGCGCTTGAAGATTGTAGGTTTCTTATATAGTATGGAGCAGAGTGTGATGAGCCAAAAGGTCCCTTCAAATATTACATAATATAAAAACAATTTAAATTCCTTTTCTCTCCATAATTGTATATTCAGTCAATACTGGAATATATGATTCTTCTGAAACACATTTTACAGGAAGCCTTTGAAATACGTCCCAGATTATATGATTTTAAATTATGCACATCAGCATTCCATTGCTAAAAGATCAGGAATGGCATAGAGATGTTTATTCTTCCATGTCAATGGTTTTCTATTAATGACTTAATTTTATATTTTTTAAAATTGATGATCAGACAAACACTTGTCACAATAATGTTGAAAGCAAGCATGTAAACTTACATTACACAATCTTACTTATGTTTTTGAGAAAGGAAAATTATTTTTTGACTGTAAAAAAAATTAGGGTTTTCTTACCACAAAATATATTTATTTTCTAAAGTTTATTTTGTTAAAGACATAGGAGTCTTTTATTTTACATTTTATTGATAAATTATACTTTTTAAATGTAACAACAGTGGATATGAAATTTTTATTCAAATTTTTCCAAGAAGTACTGTAGCAATATAGCACAATTGATATTTTCTGCTCAATTATCTCCATAAATGTAAAATACTAACACTTTGAATATTATTTTAAAATGCATAAAACCATTATTTAAAAAGTACATAGACATTTATTTCTCTATCATGTCCAAATGCATCTCATGATCACTCCAGCCATAAGAAGGCACAGTTCATATTTCCTTGATAACATCTTTAATAATTGCTGATAGCATCCTCATGCTGGCTGGAGGGGGTTCCCTGGGGACTCAGTCCACAGAATCTGTTTGTCTAGCTTGGCTTTGCTGATCGTAACAAGAATGAATTCCCTTAACACTGATGAATTTATAAATACCGAGGCCTGTCTAATCTGATCTTGTATGCAAACATGAAGTGGGATAATTTTTGTACAGAACAATTATGTGTCTTAAAAAGAAATCATATTCTGTTATATAGCTCTTTCAGTGAAGTCTCATGAGTAAATTCTTCATTCTTTTCATCACAGCAGTCTAAAGAAGGCAAAATTGGATCTTGTTACTCAGTTGTGTCTGATAAAATCTGCAGTTGAATTTTTTAGGAATGTAAGTTTCAGTGGTCCACTAGAACAGTAAAAGGTTCAGCAAAAAAAAATTAAGGTATTTGTTTTCTGTTGCTAAGTGATTTCAAGTCATAGTTGCAAAACACAGAAACATAGAACAGTTAAGGCTGTAAAAGATGTCTAAGATCAAGTCCAACCATTAACCCAGAATCACTGTCCTCACCACAAACCCATATCCCCGAGTGCCAAATCTGCACACCATTTGACCTCTTCCAGAGATTGTGATTCTACCACTTCTCTGTGCAGAAGGTAAAAATTTTTGCCTGTCTGGAGCAGGTGTTTATAAAAATGTAATTGTAGACACTTTTGTGAATATTGCAGATTCTTATCTGAGTATGGGCTGATAAGGTATTAGAGAAAAAGAGCTATTAGGATTGTCACTGAAATTGAATGGCTTGAAGGGTTTACATTTGACAGCTACATATGTATCAATCAATACATTTTTTTGTCGCAAACATTTTGTGTAGTCGGGACAAGAAAATCTGCTGATTCTGAAATAAATATTACTAATGTACTCCAATAATGAGATGTACTGCCATTTTCTGAGACAGAAGCAAGAACAGTAAACATCACTGAAAGATATTCCCATTTCAGATATTATTGTGGTATCTTCATAGAACTGGAGTTAGCTGAATCAAATCAGTGGTGAGTATTCACTACTACTGTTGGATGGCCAACAAGATACATAGACAACAGAGATAACACCTTAGATAAAGAGGAAATATAGAAAATAAAAATATTTTTATTTAACCATGTCTGTTTCTTGTGTGTTATATAATTTGTAAATCATATTATAATGTTTTTATTATATGTAGAGTGTTTCTTATTCTTTTTTCTCTACTTTTGATGGAGAAACTTCTAAAATTAGATGATTTGCTCTATCCCCTCTCCTCATTCCAGAGGAACTCTTTGCAAATTGAAAATCACATTAGGAATTAAGAAGTGTCAATTTACTGCAGTGAATCTCAAAACATCTTTAATATAAACCCAACATATTACTGGGGACAGGGTTCTAAAATCAGCTAGAGTAGAACTACAATGAAAGCAAAGCTGGGAGCTATCTGCTCTGGACTGTGCACAAATATTGAAAATTAAACTGAAATGCATTATTAATATATAACCCAGACTAGAATGTACTTCAGAATATTTGAGGAAACGATTTAGATTATTTATTTGTAATTCAGAAAATTAAGTAAAATTTAGCCATAAAATTTTACAAATAGCCTGATAACACCAGCCATTCCATTTGTTGTTTCACTTTTAATATCTATGGATGAAAGAGAACATATATACCATATATGCCATACATAAACATATATTTACATATACATATATACTCTCTCTCTCTCTATATACATATATATATACATGGTATCTTGCATCCCCATACCATCCATGCTTCTTCTTTACTGGGACTATCGAAAATAACTGTTAATAGAATCACAGACTCATTGAATAACAGGTTGGAAGGTACTTTAGGGATCACGTGGCTCACTTTCTTGGCAAAAGCGTGGTCTAGATAAGATGGCCCAGCACCCTCTCCAGTTTAAAAGTGTCCAATGTTGAGAAATCCACTACTTTCATGGGGAGATTATTTCAATATCTGATTGTCTTTATTGTGAAAAATCACAATCTCCTCAGGAGTAACTTGTACCTATTGTCCACCATCTTTCCTTCTTTTCTCAAGACTGAGCTAACACTGCTCTCTGAGCCTTTCCTCATATGGCAGGCTTCCCAAATCATCTTTGTGGTCTTTATCTGGACCCCTTCTGGGATGACCACAGTTATTTTGAATAGCAGGGACCAAAACCTGACAATGTTATTCCAGATGTGGCCTGACAAGCACTGAATAGAGTGGGATCATCTGATCTGATGGGGATTTATTTGATGATCTCTGCTGGTGATGCCTTTGTTGATGCAGCCCAGGATCCTGCTGGTTTTCTTTGCTCCATCAGCACTGCTCAGTACCATTGAGCTTGTCCACCAGCACCCCCAGGTCCCTTTCTGTGGAGCTGTTCCCCAGGTGGGGTAGATGCTGGCCTATGCTCTATTCCTGGATTATGTTTTTCAGGTGCAAGACCTTACATTTCTCCTTGTTGAGATTCATAAGGGTCTTGTTAGTTAGGGTCTTCCAGACTATTCAGGTCTTAGTGCTGAGTGACTCTCTCTTACCAAGTGTCCACTGCCCTGCTCAGTTTACTGACATTAGCAAACTTCATCAGGGTCCATTAAATCCCATTCCAGATCACTTATTAAGATATGGAACAGCACTGGGCCCTGTATTGATCCCTGGTGATCTCCACTTGTGGCAGAATGTCATTTTAAAAAGGAGCTGTTTACAACTTGTTATACTACAACACGAAATAACTCACACGCAGACACCAGATGCAAAAGAGGGAAGAAAAGAACTAAAAGACAGATTTTATTTTCTGACTCCGCAATATATACAATCCCAAAAGTGACAGTGGATTGGAGGGTGAAATTGCTGCCTCTCCAACCACACTGGTCAAACCAACAGTCCATCAATTCTCTCTACCCACAAAGAAGAATGGAAAACAATTATTATTTACATGAAGAGTGTGAGAAAGTTCCAGTAGAAATATGTAAACATCAGAAGGCATAGAAAACTTTTAGAAGACTTTAAAACTCTCAGAACAGGGCGATAACTACCCCTCTGGATGCCATTGGACAGACAGATCCCCACCTGCCCAGACCATAATGCATCAATTCCTTTGGATGGAGTCTGTGGGAAAGTGAATTGAAAACCTTGGAGAAATTTAGGTAGACAGTGTCTAGCCAAAAGGCAGGAACTGCTGAGCCTCATCTTCAGGCCCAGCAAGGTATCCCACCTCAGTGAGGAAGGCAGCAGGCAGGGTACACAGAGGTGCTGCATGGCCTCAACTCACTGTGGGCCGGAGCAATGGGACCACACACTTCTGTAACCTGACTGATCTGTCAGTTTAGATCAGGAATGTTGGATACTAGAGAAGCAAGGCTATCAGAAAATCTCAAGCAAATGCCAAAGGTGTCCTCCAGCTGCAAATTTATCTTTTCATCTAGCACAAAGAACTGATAGACTGGTGGCCTAGCAGTTGAGAGAGAAAACAGATGCCATATCATCCTGATAGACATCCCTGTCTATAGAAATCATTTCTAACCCATTCAGAAATTAAACAGTCTCGCTGTTTTGCCAAAGACATATGCATCTTCAGATAGGAGTCGGAATTCTCCCTTTTCCAAGTGACAAGCTTCAGCAATATTAACAGAAAAATTTTTTTTCTAGTATCTGAAGATGAAGGGTTGGTCTTTTACTTGTGCACTTTCAAATCTGTGCAACGCTAACAGTGGAACACGTTTTGTCTCTTATGCCTTGAAGCCCTTCTGAATATTTTACAAATTGACTATTCTAGTTTTATTTCAGTTTTGTATGGTGAATATTTTACTTTTAAAAAACATAAAAATCAGTCCATCAAGAAATATTTGCAAAGCAGAATTTTGTAGCTAGCAATGCTTTTTGTTTCTCCCAAAAGTAACATAATATTTAAGCTCTTCACTTGAAGATTGATTTATATTAATTGTGGGGGTTTTTTTACCTTACTTAAACAGAGTATTCATTAAATGCAGATAATTTCAAAAGTAATTTATTTACTTACCATCTTGAGTAAGGTATTTAGCTATTCATCTCAGAATAGCTAAGGGACATATGTATTTAACCTTGTCACTACACTGGGGATACATGCTTTTAATAAATGTATCTCAGCTTGGAAGTCTTAATAGCTCTGGTCCATATGTTCCTTTCCAATAGATATAGTAGCTATTTGCTTACCAAACAGAGGTAATTACTTACTAATTTGTGACTGTTGCCAAAATAGTGTGTACTGCTGTTTTACACTGTTCCATACTGTTTGACATTATATTCACATACACAAAAACTTATCCTTCCTTTTAATCTCTATTCTGTAGCTCTGTTTACTGCTCCTTTTCCATTTGAGGATATCATTGAAATAATTACTATCCTATCTTTAGAAACCTTGTATTAGAGACATTTCATGTAATCTCAGTATATCGATGATTGTTAATTGGTCACACTCACCTAACCCCTATAGGATCCCAATCTCTTAATTCTGCTCAAGATATATTAGTCATGTTTAAGCCTTAAACATATTCCATTACAGTTCCTAAACACATTCTGTCTCAGATGGGCTTAGGATGTGCACTGGTCTTGTTTTTAAACAGGAAGAGTATACCTTATTGATTGAGTGCACCCAGGTGTATAGGCAGAATTTAGAAACAGCAATAGGTTCATAAATCTGAGGCAACTCAGAGTATAGGTATCTGAGGAGATTTGTGACCAAAATTTGTGATACCAAGTGATTTTATGAGTGTGTGCTTCTTACAAGGTGATGGTTCAGAGTAGCCATAATTCTTTGGTGTCTCATATAACCTGAGAATTAAGTTCTCTGAACACAATGGCATATTTATTTTATGAAATAGTATAGGATCTGTAATTACTGCTTAAATAACTGTCAGGATCCCTCTTTCTCATTTTCTTGCAAGTTTAAATAAAAACTGTGCAACCTTAAATTTGGATTGTATCAAGATTATTGCTCTTCCTGTTAATTTCGTAGACCTGGGAATTTTGCCATGCTTAGACTATTATCCTGCCCTACCAGTCCCTGCTATGAACTTATTCATTTGGTTTGCCATCTCAGTAACTTAGTCATAAATAATACGAGCTTAGTATATGTAGTGGAATATGCATAAGGATTAGAATTTTCCCTTGTGTGTGTTCCTAGATAACTTATTTTTTTGCTGCTTTGCTTCTGAGAGATGTGAGATACATAATGTATGAGCTCCTTTAGGAGCTAATGTATGAGCTCCATATTTACTCTTCCTTCCTGTGAATGCAAACATCTGCTTTATGGTCTATTTTGCCACTAACAATGCATATGAATTGCTACATGGTATAAAGCTATTTGTATTTCTCATTTTTGCATACCTTACAGTAAGTACTGATGGTCATGTTGATTGAACATAATGATAATATTCATAATTATAATTTAGGCAAGATATTACTGCTGCTGTAATCAGACAGCTATCTTAATCCTTAAGTGTGAAAAACTATATAATTTTTCCTTCAAATTAAAGCACTTTATATTAAGGAAGGTTATTTTCTAATAAAAAAATGAATAATATTTCATATAGCAAGTAATTCTTCATGGAAAGCTAACAATATTTTTCATAAGTAACTAATATGATGGACTTCTGTGTTTGCACTGTACCTAGCAGTTAACAGAACAGGACCTCAATCTTGATAGGACATAGGTTGTGACAGCAGTATAAATATTTAATCAAGTTAATTAAGTGTAAAAGGAGGGTGTCAGGAGTAAATTCAATGTCTAAGGAGTATGTTAGATTGAGTTAAAGAGTACTCAGCTGAAAATGTATCAAAGACCCATAAAATTTGAAGTTAAGAAATAAAAATAGAAATAGCTATTTGAGGTTACTGTTATACTTTCACATACTTAAATTTAAGTAATGTCCCCACAGTATAGTGAGGTATTAAACAGTTACAGCTGTTTAATATGGTAGGTAGCTCATTAAAACTATCCTAATTCTGTAATATTTCACAGTGGGGAAGAACATTGGCAAATCGTAAAATCTAAAAGGACCTCTGAGAGATTGAAGGAGAGAGGAAAGGGAATATTACAGGGATTGAAAAGTAGGCTATTGACATGCATATGCAGTCAATTATTTTAGACAAATAAGAGTATGACTTAAAAATAAACATAAAAGTTTCTTATGACTGTTCAATGGTAAAATTAGTATTAGAGAAAGAATAATAAAACAGATTAAATTAACAACATAGAATTATTAAGGGACTTTTACAATTAATTTTACCTTCACATTTCAGAAAGGAAGTTTGAATATCTCACAAAAATAAAATCTTTATGTTGAGGTTTTTTTGGAGGGTGGTAGTGAATTATAATTTTATGTGTACCTTTGGACAAGAAATACTAGGAATCTCAAATATCAGTATAGAGTTATGTTTAGACAAAATTATAAGCCCTCATTAAATTAGGCTTAGGAAATTATTCAGGTGAGAAGACACCAGGTGTCTACCACAGTCTGAGCAGATTCTCTGAAAAGATGCATTGCTTTTCCTAAGTACAAATCAGTTGTGCACCCAAGGATACTTGAAATATCCTGAGCTATCTCTGGGGAGCTGGCCTTTACCTGCCAATCCAGAGGAACATAAAAGAAGAATTTATCCTATCTTGCAGCCCTTTGCAGACCTCTCTGATACCTTAGAATATCTCAGGATGCCTCAAAAGGCACTAGCTTCCTCTGTGGGAGTCTTATGATGCCATAGATCACCTCTGACTATAATGGGTGCCTACAAAGGATCTCACATACACACAGTAAATCTACATTGAGACATGATAGTCTTGAATTGCATTCCACTCCAGGTACCAGTACATGGAGCTACTTTGAGCTACTTTGTTGGATCACAGGCCCTTTGAAATTGTGACAGCACAAAAGCACATGAGTTACTCTAAGTTATCTGGGACAGGCCTGAAATATTGGTGCTGAACCTGGGTTCTTCTAGACAGGGGCGAAGTGGGATACTTGAAACTACCTCCGTGGCATTGGTTATCTGCCTGCTGAACAGAGTACTGAAAATCTGAACTCCTTTTACAGCTAAAGTGGAAGAAGTAGACATTCCTTAAAGAGTGATTTATGTGCCATCTTCCCCGATAACATTAAAAGAAATTTGAAGCACCAAGGCCAATGTAAATATCTACTCTGTGAAGTATTTGGTGAAATGATTCTCAATTTTTTAAATAGAAAACTTATTTTCAGAAAGCTTATTTCACTTCCACTCCTGTGAAGTGAAAACTAGCTGTAGGACAGCAAAGAAAAACATTGCAATGTATTAAAATGACAGAAAGCATTTCATATAGTACAAAAACAAATTACTTGTTGGGCTGTTCTTTTAAACCTTCAGTATGGTTTAGCAGAAATGCGTAACAGAGTAATGAACCCCGCAAATGTTACTTCATTAGGAGGAACAACCAATTTCAGGATTGATTTGAAACCTTCCATCTTTGACACACAAGTGATATAAAATAATTATTCCTCAAGAGACAAGCTAAAGATAATTCATAGCGACTTTCTGTTGTGATAGCTTAGCTTAGCTTCTGTTCAAGCTACAAAAGATAAAGTGACAGAACACCAAAATTGTGACTGAAAAGATTTTATTTGGTTTTCATACTCTGTTCTGGTTTTCTCTGATGTGGTTTCTCAATTTGCAATTAATAGTCAGCATTTTAAATTGCATATTGAATCATTTTTTCAAACCACTGTAATAGGATTACAGTGGTGATTTCACTGTCAAATAAGATGACAGAGTCAGAACAGAATAATAAAATTTGAATCAGTGGAAAGAAGCTTCATTGAAAGTTTTCAAACAAAGAACTAGGTTAAATTTAAACTACTACATCACATATTAGTTATCAAAAATATTTTGTTTGGGGGAAAAGATAGAGATATTTCTTTCTTGAGAAATGTGTAAGCATAAAGAATATCTACATGGGCATCTGCTCTTAGGCTACTGATTGAAACAGTGTTCTAAATATCAGGAAAAAAAGAAATATCTGAAAAAAGTTATGTTTTTAGCTGAAAATTAACCCCAAAAAGAAGGGCATTTTCCTAACTCTTGAGGAGTTTTTTTATGCTTAAATACATGTCTGTATATACACTCATAGCAAAATATAGTGGAGAATCATATCTCTACTTAAAGAGATTGAAGAACTTGAATGCCTTATTGGGGCAATAATGATCTAAACAGTGGTGTTTTGGATATTTAACACAATATATCAATAATACTAGAAGCACTGAAAGGGGGATTTTAGGTTACAAATTTATGCAAGTCACCTATTTTTTTCAATTTTTATATAATAAATCATATAATCATAGTGTAGTTTGGGTTGGAAAGGGTCATTAAAGATAATCTATTTCCAACCCCTCTGCCATGGCCAGGGACATTTTCCAATATTTCAGGTTGTTAAAAGCCTCATCCAACATGGGCTTGAACACTTTCACAAATGGGATATGCACAACTCCTCTAGACAACAAATTCCAGTGCCTCACCAGCCTCACAGTAAAGCATTTCTCCTAATATCTGGTTTAAACCTACTCTTTCAGTTTGAAGCCATTCCCCCTTATCCTCGCTACATGCTCTTGTAAATAGTTTCTGTCCATATTCCTAAAGGGTCCCTTCAGGTACTGGAAGGCTCTAGTTAGGTTAAACCAATGCCTTCTCTTTTCCAGATGGAACAATCCTAATTGTCACAGCCTCTCCTGGTAGGAAAGGTGCTCCATCCCTCTGATCATCTTGGTGTCCTCCTCTGGATCCACTCCAACAGCTCCATGTCCTTCCTGTGCTGGGACCCCAGAGCAGGATGCAGGGTTCCAGGTGGGTTCTCACAGGAGCAGAACAGAGGGGCAGAATCCCCTCCCTCCTCTCCTGGCCACGCTGCTTTGGATGCAGCCCAGGACACGTTTGGCTTTCTGGGCTGGGAGTGCCATTGCTGGGTCATGTCCAGCCTCTCACCCACCTGCAGCCCCAAGTCCTTCTCAGCAGGGCTGCTCTCCATCTGTTCATCCCCCAATCTGTACTGATAATGAGGCTTGCCCTGACTCAGGTACAGGACCTTCTGCTTGGTCTTGTTAGACTGCATGAAGTTCCCATTGGCCCCCTTCTTGTCTTTGTCCAGGTTCCTCTGGATGGCATCCCATCCTTCAGGTGTGTCAACAGCACCACTCAGTTTGGTGCTTTCAAATACGCAAATTTAGTGAGAGTGCTCTCGATCCCTTTGCCTATGTCATTAATAAAGATTAATACCCCAATATGGATCCTGGAGGGACACCACTTGTTACTGCCACCCACTGGGACTCTCAGCTGTTTACCACTACCCCCTGGATGTGAGTATCTCACCAGCTCCTGATTCACGTAATAGTCCGGCATTTGAATCCATCTTTCTTTAATTTAGAGTGAAGGGTGATATGGGCGCCTATGTCAAAGAGTTTACAAAAGCCCAGATAAATGACGTCTGTAGCACTTCCCTTGTTCACTGATTTAGTGACTCCATATTAGAATGCATGTAAATTGGTCAGGCAGGACCAATAAATGTCTGCTTTATTTGTAAAAAGGCAATTTTTCAATTAAATTAATAGCTTCATTCTTAAGCTCCTTTTTTTTTTTTTTGTGGGTTTGTTGGTTTTTTTGGGGTTTGTTTTTTTTTTTTTTTTGTTTGTTTGTTTGTTTGTTTGTTTGTTTCTTGTTACCCAGATTAACAATATTCCCCAGAAATATTTTGCATAATTTCAGACTGGATCAAAAGTGCACATTAGTACTGGTGTATAAATGTTTTGACATTTTTACAGAATCAGCATGGCTCCACATTTGCTATGTCCACTCATGCTCAAAGTATTAATAAAAAGCACCCTCATTTTATGAAAGTCAATATTGCTCATATCCAAGCTCCACATAAAGATTTCCACAAAGCAATTGTTCCATTCAAACAGATAGCAATAAGCCATGTTCAGTGACCTTTACAATTTCCAATTACAAAACTGCCCATTCTTGCAGTGTTTTTATTTACTTTTTTTATTCTTTGTTTCTGTTCATTTGTCAATCAATTAAAACTGCTGCTGTTTCAGGCAATAAACTAATGTTCACTATTCTCTTGGCACATTTTTTTTGTTGAGCAGAGGCTAAATATTTAAGCTGACAAAGTCAAGCTCCTCCATTACTTTATCTGAGATGCTGTTAACAATTTACTGTCTTGATCCTGTTTCTTTTCCATTAAATCAAACCCAGCTACATTTACAATTCTTTAAACCTCTGTTTAGAATGATTTCCAAATTACCTACATAGCAAAGATTTCCCATGTGATTTGCCTTTCACTGCAAGGACAGTGAAGAAGTAGTTTTCCAACATTAGAAGATTTAAAATCTGTGGTTAACAATTTTTTTTTTTATTTTGCCCTTATGATAACACAACATATCCAACTTTCACTCCTGTTTTTCTCCCTCCAGAGAGTTATTGCTATGCTTGAATAAATAGCATATACTTCAATCACTGCCCATCATCATTTTGCTAAGTGGATTTAGTCTAGATGATGTGTATTTCTCTTTAGGAAGTCCTCTTCTCCTACATCTTTTGGTGCAACAGAAAACCAAAACCATGTATCTGGTGTATTAAGAAAACTATAAATGTTTTAGAAGTGTGTGTTTATATAGATGCTTCAGATTAAAAAAACAGAAATTTGTTGTCAGGTGTGACAGGTGCCTCTTATTCTGTTATCACAGTGTGCCAGGAAATTATTTCTAAATCACAGAGCCTCATTTTTGATCAAATTTCTACCAGCTGGATTTCCACTGTATTATATAATAAGCAAACTTTATCTGGTATATTTATAATGCTCCAAAGTTATATGACTTCTATAACAAGATTATTCCAGAGTCTTCCACTCTTCATACTGTTTTTTCTGAAACTCACCTATATTTTTTTATCTTAAACTCATTGAAATTGAGAGAACTGAGCATTACCCTTGACTGCATCAATATTTAAAACCGAGGAGACCACTTAATTCCAGGGTTTTGCAATACACAAATATTTTAAATGCCCTAAGGAACACAGGTGCTCACAGGATCCCAAAAAAATTGTAGATGAACGGTAATATTCTTTATTTCCAGTATTGTTTCATCACTAATTGGAAAAACATCAAACATTTCACCTTTTTTTTAGTGTTCAACTTCCCTTGTATCAAAATCATACATCTCTCATGTCACAGAGTACTGTCCTGGTAGTGAAATTTAGGAACCAAAGCCTATAAATAACACCTTGTAATAATTCTGTAGCTTTAATTCTTGATTTGTTTTAAGAGGACATCAAGCTATTCACACAGTAATCCAGGCATGTTTACTTTTTTGCCCTGCCAATGTGATTGAAAAGGAACCTTCAAATACATATATCTACTGGGATTAAGATTTGTGAAATAGATTTCCTGACATTACATTTATTCCTGAGCTAGAGAGGAGTAAGGAAATTTAGGTGAGAATCTCTGGAGGAAAATATGAGAAATAAATTGGAAAACAAATTCATTGTTTGCAGCAAAGTTGCATCTGCACTTTGGCTGCTGGCATTTTACTTGCTCCTCAACTTGGAAATAAAATACTTTACAATGGCATTTTTCCCTCTGATTCCTTTTGGGAATACAACTTTCACGTTGACAAGGAAAATGTGCTTTGGGAATGTGAGTATTACACTGATAACAATTCTTTAAAAAAAAAAAAAAGGATAAAAAGTCAGAGGGAAAAATCCCACAAAATATGGAACTTACTCAATTTAACTCCTGTCAATGTTTCTATTTTTTCATTTTTAAGTTATAAAACAAACAAGAAAATTGCCAGTTAAACTCACAGCTGCCACAGCACAGAAGCAGATGTCTAACATCTAAATTTTTCTTGATGACCCCATATTCTTGACTCTGCATGAAACCCAGTTTCTTAAGAGTTTTCTGAGAATCAGAATGTTCCTGTGGAGGACTTTCCATTTACTTTTACTTTGAATTATTAAAATAATAATGAAAAACCTTGTATTCAACTTAAATGCAAAACAAAACAAATCCAACCTAAACTAAACAGCTTATTTCTGACCACAAAGCATTTCTAGTGCTTACCTAACTCTGATGCTTGGGCTATGAGTATCAGGGAGCATTTGCATTTTGGTTTTGCTCTGTTGCACAGGTATATCAAAATCTAATAAATTGAGGGGAAAAAAATACAGACCTGTAAATACTGGAACAAGTCAGAATTACTGAAAATTAATCCAGGGCTCAGATGGTAAATTGAAATCTGCCAATGGAAGGTTTTTTACCTGCTCAAACTTTTACATTGCAAAAGGCCGGGAATACTTTTTCAAGGAACTTAGTTATTTTTCTTTTTGTTTCCAGTCATTTTTCAAGCTGATAGTTGTGTTCAAGGCTTGTGTTCAAAACTTCATGTCAGCTCAAATCAGAAACAAGACAGAAACAAGACAAGACAGAATCACCAGACAGAGTGATTCCAAAAGCCAGGGTTTACATTAGAGAACTCATGAACTCCTTTGAATGTATGCACTCTCTAATCATGTCCCAGTTTTATATAGAATCATATGCAAACTCCCCTCTTTTCCCAGGAAGTGTCTTGTACAGAAAATATGTGTAGCCACCCCTGGCAGAAGGTCTGTTTTGTTCCTAACAGGGTGAACTTTGGATAGCAGGTATAAACACTTCATTTTGGGCATTGGCACTCTCTGAGCAGAAGTCACCTTTGTGATTCTAATAGGTCTTCTTCAGCTGACTCAGAGTATACCATTGCATCTCACCCACTGAATTGCTTGTCCTACCTATTATTTCTTAGCCTCAATTATTAATTTGCAGTTTTCAATGCTTACTAACTTGGAAGTATTTTTCAATTTGTTGGTTTTGTAGACAATCCTTGGATTGTTATCTAGTGTGAAACATTTTCACAGGTATTGTGCTCATTGTACTCTGGTCTACTGCATGTGGCATGCACAAGGTGACAGTGAAAGTAAACATATCTCATTTCTGGAGTATATGATAACTAATTCACCCCTCCCCACCATAATATTCAATCGTTCTTCACAGCATTCTGTAAACTTACAGTAAAAATTAAATATCTGAAGGAAAAGGGGGAAATCAGTGCAATTCACAAGTGGCTGCCAGTCCTGCTATAAAATATTGGTATCATGTACTTTAATATGGTTGATATATGATTAAACATGCAATGAAAATATAATAATTAAATAATTTTTAGAAAGCATCCCAGCAGCACATCTTATTTTTTGCTCAATGTAAGTATAGTATATATCCTTTCCAGATGAGTTTTCCTTAAACTTTTCTGCCATGCCACTCCTTTTGTTAAGTCTGACAAGAAAGCTGTATAGGAAGAACAAAACATTTTGAAAATTTGGGGTGAAAAGAAAATAAAATTAATGCATTTAGTAGTTATGTAGTTAAAAAATAGATTTTATAGGTCATATAGGGGAAAACCCATATTTCTTATCTCTCTTGATTAAAAGAAGCAAGGCAGTTATTATTTTTTCAGAAAGTCAAAAAAGTTTCTTAAGTACATTTAATAGTAAAATTCTACATACAAGGCTGAATAGAAGGTGTCTTTTCACTCTGGGTGATCTTCAGCAATCTGCATAAACCTATCCATTTTGCAGATTTTTGTTAGGCCTTTGCTGTCTATTTTTGATCCAGTTTTGACTGGTTTATATACCTCTGCTTAAGGCTACCTGCTCTACCACATTTCATGTAGCGATTTGATGCTTTTATTCAGTGACAAGAATAAATACCCAGCGTCTCTTTTGTTATTAGCATACTTTAAAATATAATAAAGGAAGAACTGTTTAGAACAGCGTGAATCTCTTTCATAAAATGTAAATTATAAATATCCATCCAATGGGCTAATCACAATGCATTACACATCTTTTCTGATAAGCAGGAAAATTGCAGAGAGAGATTCAGATAGATACAATTAACAGAATGTAGAAAAGTGTGGAGGACAAAGGTATTTCTAAAAAGGCTCTAATCACAGGGTTTAAAAAGAAATCCTTTTTACAGACGATTAATTACACTGCAAAATACACTTTCCTAATCATCAAAATAATAGTTTGTTTAATGTATGGTCTTTTATTATCCTAAATAGCAGAGTTTGGAACCTCTCAGGATAGAAATGTTATCTTCCATTATGCTTCTGGATATAAGTAGTATATAACCCACATTTTGTGAGTGAAGTCTTAATAAATAAAACTATTTTGCAAGATAATTATAGATTGTATTAAATTTGCCTAAGAATTTGATTCTCTGACAGTTTGTTCAGCCTCATATTTTCTAAAGGATTTTATACCTTTTGTGTCTATACTGTTTGAACTCTCCCCAATATAATGCAGCTTACCACTTGATTATTGAAAACATGTTCAGCTATTTCACTAATAACAAAAATTACACTCGTACAATTACAGAATGTAATATTTCTGACAGAGACTGAGGAACTTTTTCATATAGAGATTTTAGGAAGCAGGGAAGAAGTGACCCAGAAGAACTTTTGTTGATGTATCCAAATCTCTCAAAGCTCATAAAATAAATGTTTGTGGGTCTTTCTGCAAGCAGGAATCATTTTCCTCTCTAAGCTGTTAGAAGATATCATGGTATAGTTCTCATTGAGACTTCCCCCATCAAAATTTGTTGGCATATGACTCCTGAGGACACTACAGTTTTCCTTTCTTGAAGACTGCAATTTCCACTAAAGTTGAAAGGCAGCTGTAAAACCAATAACTCATACTCAAAAGCAAACTTTCTTGGAAGAAAAGGTGTGTATATATATATATATATATATATATATATATATATATATATATATATTTCTGTTATGTCATGTGAAACCTTTGAATAATGGATTACTATGAAAATTTACCAAGTATCCAAGACATATAATTGTTTATTCTCAATGACCTCTAGAAATTAGGGAAGACGTATGGGGAGCAGTCTGATTATAGTGTTATATGTGCAGTATAGAAGTTTTTACTTACTTTATATCAAGTAATTAATAAAATGCATAAGCAAGTATTGGAATTCAGGAACTTCTCTCCAAGTTCAGCCTCTAATATACTTTGTTCTCTGCTGCATACTGGACATATCTATGTGAGTATTTTAGTATAGCTCTGAGGTGAGCTTTTGAAATGAATTGTATTATTTTCTCAGTTTCCTGGAAATGACCAGTGGCACAGCTATTGCATGAAAAATCAAATACTGTGTATTGCATACTTTTCAGACTTTTCCTTGTATAAACAAAACATAGATTTGGATGTGAACATGGTTTGGCCAAGGAGGGCCTAAATCTAGGCCTACTGTTTCCCAGGTACTCCTTCAGCAGTAGACACATTTTACAATAAATATAGTACTTTTAGAAGGGACATGAGAGAGAGAGAAAGCAGAGGGTGAGGTTCATGTGCAGTGAGCACCCTACACACGCCAGAAGTGCACCTTTGAAATTAGGTTTTATCAGACTACAAGTTATGTCAAGATATTTTTTGTATAAATCTCAGAATGAATCAGAGGAGACATTGAGTTGAAAGCCAGCCTTCTGTACTCTGCTGTCATCAGCCTACTGTGCTTTTGAAAAGAATGTCCTTTAACCCAGATTTCTTCCTTGGACCAGAATCTTTTCAATGGTTGTGTAAATTGTGGTAAATTTGACATGATCCTTTTCAGATGCCTGCAGTTTTTCAAACTTGAAAGACATGTAGGTCTTGAGATGTTCCTTGAGCTTCTCAGAAACCCCTCTGCCCCTCAGTGGTATAGTTTCCCAGGTCACCACCACCCCACCCAGTCATATCTGCCTGCATTCTGCCTCTGTGGCCCAGGAAGACCCACAGATCAAGTCGTAGTAAAAGGGAAACAAATCATCTTTCCCTCTGCAATACTAAATCCTAGTAAAGAAAAATGTGGTACAATAAACATGTGCAAAAGCAGGCCTATCTGTCACAATGCATCCTATGTCTCCACAGCACTTTCATGAACGAGGCATTTCAAAATAAAACCATAGTTATGGCATTTTGACTTTAGCTTTTGTATAAGGACTAGTCTCCTCTAAGCAACACATTTTCTTCTTTCCCATTTTTGACACTTCTCTGAGTTTAGGGAAATAAATTAATGAACAAATTAAGTGTGTTTGAACCTATTATACCTCTTCATCTGCAGGTTTTAGGTAACTACATATCTTTTAGATACCTAAGTTCTTCTCTGACTGCCATCCTTCATGTAATCTGATGTCATATACTAATAGCTTCCCCAAAGGGCAAGACATAAGCAGTCCAAAGCAAGTTGTTTTAATTCTGACTTAACAGTGACTACTGGATATCAAGATAAATACAAAGGAACAATGGTTAGAAAAACACCCTTTTAAAAAAAATTGTGTTGAATACTGCATACTACTTGATCTGTTACATGTCTATACTTGTGGTGCTTCATATTCCAGATTTTGTTGTTTCAGGTTGCAGTCCAAATCTGATTAAAATTAATTTATTTTGGCAGAGATGTAGTAATTCCAGGAGTAGAAAATAATTATATTACTGATCAAATATTGAAATCACAAAGTTGTAAGATGATAATGAGAATTGCAAACATTAAGAGGAGTAATATTTAGTCAACTAAGTATTAAGGTTTTCAACCATATTACTGATCTAACTTGTGCTGGGTGTCAGAGTCAAATTCTGATTGCCAAGCTGAATCAGAGTATGCGAAAATTGAAATGTGTGAGAAAATTGAAATGTGTTTTCCTCTTCTTCACTTCCTGTCTTTACAACATCAGCTATTTTCTTGCCCTTAAATATGTTGTATCAATAGTCTGAATTTGCCACAAAGAAATATGGCACAGCAGGGCTACACTTACAGAACAAGATTTTGAGAAAAGATGTAGGAGAAATAGGTACATTACATATTGTGGAGAAATGTATATTGCCAATACCTCGTTTGACCATATTTCTCAGTGTAATATCTCTGTCATTCTGTGGTAAAACTTAGAACTACTGTTCATAAAAAAAAACCCTTATATTTCATGAATATTCAATCTGGAGTTCAATAGTCCATGGGGAAGTTACATCTCTTTTTCATGCAGAGAATTTAATTACATAAATCTTGTTTATGCAGAAAAATAACTTAGACTGTGGAATAACTCCCATGTAAACTTTGAGCATTATGGTTCTCTCCACCTTTCTTTCCTTCTACAATCAAATGTATTAGGGTTTTTTTAAACTCTCCTGTGAAACAGGTTAATTTTTAGTTTCTTACTTTGGAGTTTATTCCTACTTCAGGGTTAGTATTTCTATTCTGGAAGGGTGCAGAAAAGAAAGTAGTTTTGATGACTTTAAATGTCAGAAAAATCAGGATTTCTTTAAAATTTATTTTTCTGTTAGTTTTTGTTTGTTTTTGTTTTTTGTTTGGTTGGTTGGTTTTGAGGTTTGTTTGTTTGTTTTGGGTTTTTTTTGTTTGTTTTAATATAGCCTAGAGATGCTCTGTAGTCTGAAGTGTATGGAATGTTTCAGTAAATTCAGTACCAAAGTCATAGGTTTGTACTGTCATGTATTGCTCTACCTTCTGAATAGCATATGCTGCATATATTGTAAGAGATATGTGGTACAAGTGATCTATTTTTAATGATATTGTTGTCATGTAATCCCTTAAAATCAATTGCCAGAAGAGAGTATAATTAGAACTAAACTGGAAGAGAGGATTAGTGATCCATCAGCTGAATACCTATAGACATGCCAAGGTTGTGGGTTGATATACTGATAAAGATATATCTAAGTTGTGGTTTTTCCCAATTTTTAAATATTTTTTTGCTAGTTGCCAACTGCACTTAAGTTCACAGAGGAGTAGAGTTCTTCTGCAAGGGTTATTTGTATTATTTTTATGGAGAGCATTAAGTGAGATTTTCAGACATATATTGGAACATAAAGCTCAAAGATTATTGGTTTTAACTAAGCAGAAGAATTCTTCACATGTGTTAATGGAATCAAGGTCTAACATTGTACGTTTTAACTGCTGCTAATTTTCTTTTCTGGAGCGAGATGACAATGATACCTTGTGACTTAAAAATCGAAACTTTTGAATTATGAGTAGACTATTGAAAACAATAATGTGCTACACTTCCCCAGGGGAGAGATGTTTCATTATAATACATTATTTTGTAGTTGTCTGATTTCTGACCTTTCGATTTCAAACCACAAATTATTACCTTGTTTTAAGCTGTTCTTTGAGAACTACCCTTGATGTTTGGAGCACTTCAATAAGAATTTTTGGAGCAGTTCAATAAGAATTTTCTGGGAACACACTTCTGAAAGTGGGAAGTGACTTTAAACAGAGTAGGTTAAAAATTTAAATGGCTAGATGCCAGGAATATGCAATAGACTTTCTTACCATGGGCTGTAAATCACTGAGTAAATGTAAATTACATATCCATTACCTGGATCACTGATTTCACACCACTTAGTCTTATGCTGAGCTTGTTTGCATCTACTTGCATTGTTGTTTGGATAATCAAATTCATTTTACATAATGTTGGAAGTCTATCATGGAACTGTGGCTAATTTATACCAAAGCAACCCATTCTTGCAGTGCTGAGATTCATGATTTGGTCATCTGCTATATTAATGTAATTACAGAAACCATGCATACAAAATATTTAATGTCTATGTGAATTAATAGGATAATTGATCTCTGATTTTCCATACTATGAAGATTTATGTACTGTGGACTTTCATTTATGATGAAATTTCATCAGAATGACAACATTGTCCTCTATTACCTGTCTTTTCTGTGACAAGATTGAAACCTTTTCCACTGCAGTTTTGTTATTTTTTTTGAAAGTAGGCAGTTGATTGAGTGCCATACGTGCCTGGAATAAGAAATAAACATTCTGAAGATAGCCATAGCCTCTAAAATTATATTGCTATATACATGTGAAAGCCTGGGGAAAAAAAGAACAACCTTTGAAAAAGGCTCACTGGCTAGACATCTAAAGAAAAATGCAGTTAAATCTCATTCATCCATTCACCTGTGGGGCTTAAATTCACATGGAACCCTCTCAACCAATTAACAAGAAAGGTGATTTACTGTAGCTGCTTTTATTGACATAAGAAATAGTTTGAGTAACTGAAAAAACAAACAAACCAAACAAAACAACCAACACTTAAAACCCTCATAAAAACATCCCATCCAAAGTCATGTAAATATTTAAATCAGAATGACATTCTAATTCCTAATAATTTTTACTGTATGCACAGGTTTTTTGTTCCATAAAAATGAAAAGGAGCACTTGCAGACTGACATAATAAATTGTATTAATAAGAGGGTCATATTTGAGTGTATAATGTATTCTTCCCCCTTTTTCTGCACACCTCTGGGAGTAAGCAGCATCTGTTCTCCCCAGATTCAATGAGTAGTTGAAGAATGTGCTCAATTACTTTACTTTATGCAAATCTTATAATGTTAACTTGTTTGTAGACTACAACAATATTAAGATATTACCTCTTTTATCTCTAAAAAGAAATGAAGAACATTGCTTTTATAAGAAAATTATTGTATTTATATTGGCAATAGAAATAGTTTTGGAAGCAGGCATTGTATTTTATAATTTATTTCAGTAATAATAAAATAATACAGTATATAGAAAATTCATAGTATAATATATATTGTAATACAGAAAAATGTTATGGTGTTACCTCTAAGTGTTAACATCTACTTGTTATAATACCAATAACTTTCTAAACAATACATATATAAAGGTTTAAGTATATTAATTTAAATAAGGGGAAATAGAATTCTGTTATGTATGGAAGAGACTAGATTTTGTGACCTTTGTTCTATCTCTAGAAGACATGGGTCATTTGAGTCCATTGTGATAAAGAAGAGATGCTGCTGGAAACTCTATCATTAAAGAAATGGTAGTCTCTTAACTGGAAGGGTATCTGACTGCATGCTATCAAAATTTTTGAACCAAGAGTTACAGCATATGGTCAGCACAAATGTTCCTAGATTTAGTCTTTACCTTAGATCTTAGGTAATGCCTAAAAAGAGCTCCAATTTTGGCAATTCCATAACTCTTTATTACCTTGTACTTTTCACATTTCCAGGCCAAATTATATGATGCAAGGCAAAAAGCCTGATATCACAAAAATTGTCAAATTCTTTCTTGGTTTATGCATTTTTTGTTGCTAAATGTGAAGCTATTCAGTTGGTTTAAGTTTCCTTTAAGCTAATTCACAGGGAAGGATTTTCCAGGGCTCCCTGGTGAAAGCCCACCAGAGACCTCAAGGGAAATCTGTGCTGAAAGGACAAGTAGATCTAGAGTTTCTTAAGGTAGAGTCACAGAACAGAGTTTATGCAGAAAAAAAAGTCACTGATTCAACTTGTCTGTTCAGCAACTTGAAGAGTAATGAGCCTAAGTGGCCTGATATAACAGCATCTCTTCCACACGCACGCTTTTAGACACTACCCCAGTGATCAGCAGTTACTACATTGAAACATACCTGTTAGCCATGCTGATCCATTGTATAAATGTAATTTTCTCCATTGCAATAGATTTCTGTGAACAGTATGGATTATCCATGCGTGTTTTTCATTTTCAGGTACTACAGTAAATCTGAACTAGCTTTTCTTTCTTCAACAAAAATTAAAATCTAGTGATTTTTATCACATTTCTTCTTTCTTCTCTGTTGAATTAATTTACTAAGACCAAAAGTTGTAGAAGAAAGAAATCATAAGGTAACAAAGATCATTGGAACATGCCAGTTTATCATAATTTTTTTCTCGCAAATTCTTATGAGAGGAATAATGTGATATAATCCTCCTAACTCATGCTGAGTATTTATTGTGATTTTTTTGTTGTTCTTGGGTGGGTGGGTTTTTGATTTGGGTTCATATTCGCTTTGGTTTTCTTTATTTTTTTCTAACGGGACATCAGAAGAAAAGTACTTGTAAACACCTGAACAGTGAAATCGCAAAATTTAAACATTAGTGTAGAATAACTTTTCAAACTTGTACCTTGATTCATTCAGCCCTCGTGGCTGTATCATAAGACCTACATTTTCATGGGTGCTGAGAACAGAAATGGCCCCTCAGCTCTTTAAGGGTTACCCACACCATTATCCAAACAATAATCGAGAAACAGGAGTTTAAGTTTGACTTCTACAAAACTCAGTAACTCAAAATCAGTTCACTCCTCAAAAATTTGACTTAAACTTTTTCAGTCAGCCAACATGACGATATTTTTGCAGGTACCTTTTTGCTTCTTTATTTTGCCTTATGATGTCCTATTAAGACCAGTTTTTTCCAGTTGTGTGATGTCTTTCAGCACTATGCAACTTGAAGACTCTCAAAGCAGATTTCTGCGACCTTCCTGGAGAGGATTTATGCTTATGCTCTACTCCATATATCCTGAAATAACTCCCACATCTGTGTTTTTCTGAATCTACCATTAGAATTCCAAATTGCAAAAAAGCAGAAAAGTTAACATAAAGCTGAAATGCAAATATACAACTAATTGTACATACTACTAAAAAACAAAATAGGCAACTTCCTTGAAGTGTTCCACAAATCAGCTCTGACTTTTTCTTTCTAGGAGATGTTTCCTACACGTTGCAGTTACATACTACTTCTACAAGTTAAAAAGATAAATGTTTAAAAAGTTTGCTGTGTTCCACCTATATGCTGCTACAGAATGTGTTTGCCCTGATCTTATAATTAATTTAGTAGAATTAATATGAATATTTTTTCTCATGTATTTGTGAGTGGATGACACAAGAATATGAACATCTTCATTTTGTTGATGTTCTGTGTAAGCCAATGACAATTAGCTTTGGAAATGAAAAGCATATTCATTGACACTTTCTATCGGACAAAAAATGCTAAAACATAACTTGTCATGCAGAAAGCATCAGAAATACTTCATCACACCTATGCAAGCAGGAAGGCAAGATTATGCCTTCTCATGCTTTCCTGCTTGCATAGGTGTGATGAAGTATTTCTGATGGCGAAGTAGCACATTTAACCATTGATTAGAGCTTAGATTCCTGGTTTGACATTTTGGATATTTAAAGTTGAGATGATTCTGCCTTATACTTACAAATTGTCCTAGGTAATACAACTCCTACTCATAGTTGGCTAGTAACAAGTGAAGATGGTGGATTTTTATTAACATTTCCTATTTTGTAGCATTATTTAATTCATATATTTAATTTCTCTTTCAATCGTGTTAAGATGGTAGAACAGTCAAATCATCAGGTTCTTGTCCACTTTTTTTTCTTTCTGGAACCAGTCCTTTAAGAACTGCAATTAATGCACAGTTTTATGTTTGTTGGTTTTTTTCTTCTCAAAGGTTAAATGAAAGCTATCTCACAATTTCTATAATTATTGACTTCCTAATTTCCTTTCCTCCTTATAATTTTTCTTGTTGGTCTCTGAAAATGCTTTTCATTTCCTACAATAATTCCAGCACGGTTATTTCCCTTTTTCCACATTTTTTTTTAAGCTAATATATGAGATTTCCATACTAAGCTTGGGGAGAAAATCTGGAGGTACTAGAATGTCAGTTGAATATCTTCTTGGCCTTACTACTTGCATTTCACAGTACTGTTGTTATCTACTGCAAAGAGAAAACATTGCCATACCCTGCTGCTATGGCACCACACAAACAAGAGACTTAATGGATAGCCCTTATTTTCTCTAGTATTTACAACACCTGAAACTTATTCCTTTAAATATGGGAGAATGACATCTGATGGAATAAAGAAAATGCTTTTCCTGTTTTTTTTTTTTAATATTAGGTTTAAGAAACAACTGCACAGAAAGCAAATACATGAAATACTCTTCACCTCTTCTGAAATATCATTTGCAGGAATATTAAACTCAGTGTTTAGAAATCAAATGTAGATGAAGACAGACTCAATTCCAGCTCCTTTATTTCTTTAATAATGGAATGCAAAAAGCTAGGTAAAATGCAAAGTGATTCTCTTAATATGGAAAAAAATTAGTTACTGATGTCTGGTCCATCTGAATGTGAGATCTATCCTCTCACTATTCTTTTGACATGACAGTATTTCAAATCAAATATACATTTAAATGTTTTAAATTGCATTAAAATTGCTAACAAGACAAATAATTTCATATGTCTTTGATGGACTTTAGTAGAAGTTTTCACTTAGAAACAAGCATTTATAAACTGATGTGATGGCAGAGTACAAGATGCCCTTTACCCTTCTAATTAGATATTTTTTCTTATTTCTAAGAAAATTCAAGAAAGCAAGGATAGAACAATAGGAATGGCAGTGCTTTCAGAATAGCACTGAAATACAAACATTAATTTCATTCAGATTAGGTCATTTGCATGCAAACAGTTCAGACTAAGCTTATCTCATTACTGTCTCAAGCCTGTGACATCTCTCCCTTTTACAGGTGCCATTACATTTACTAAGGTAACTCCCTTCATTGTATATGAAATGTGTGACCAGTACATGGTTTCGGTATGATGTTGAATTGTTAATAACTATTTGTCTTGTTGTGTTCTAACACAGTCTTTTTAATTTGCCCTGCTTGAAATAGGATATGTGACAAGTCCTGTAATAGGATTTTTTTCCAATTTCTTGTGAATATTTTCCTCCATTCCTTGTCAGTGCCTTTTTGTCAAATTGGATACTTTCTCAATGATCAGTAGTCCTTTTTTCCTGCAATATTTAATTGACTTAAATATTTTAAACAAAGATACTCTTTCATTCACATAGATTATATGGATTTTTTTATAGTCCATCATCCGCTCTTCAATATATGAGATGCAGAATTTTTTTCCACTTCCCCATGTAAAAACCATCAGGTCTTTCACAAATTTCTAGTCTGATTTTGGGATGCAAATACCTTGCAGGTGACCCTTAAGCTTTGGACTTTGAAATCACCTAGAGGCCAAGATATGCTGGAACAGAGACTTTGTGGTGGCTGCAAGCTAACAGAAAAACTGGACCCTAAGAGGAGATCCAAGCCCTAAAAATTTTGCCTTGCAGTCATGTCATGGATAGTGAAAGAAAGTAGAATCTAGGAAGAGGGGACACAAACAGTCCTGATATGCAAGTTTTTCAGTCACTCATAACTCTCCCAAGCCCTGTCCAGTCTGCCACAGAGCAGAAGGGAGAGGGGGAAGGTAGCAGATATTAGGTCATCAATAAAAAGTGAAAATATCTTGAAAGATGTTTTCAAGATGTTTGAGTTGAAGTATGAGACTGTGAATTCTTCAGTCTGTCACTAGGATAAAAATTTCCCTGTGAAATGGTACGCAGATGTTAAGGCAGAGTGTGTGTCAGTAAAAACAGAGTGGGAAGAGTGTTCACATGCCTTCAGCACGTGTCCTCCAAGCCCTAGGAAGTGCAGAGTTTTGTTTGATTGCTGGCAGTTGATGGGGAGTAAAATGGAAGAAAATGGGTACAGAACATTTCAGTTGTGTAAATTATTTACTCAGAGCTCTGGATGAATGGGAAAGAAAAGGACACATCTTCCCCTGTCTCTCTGTTTATAGTGGCAGATGCCTCTTTGTGTTAACTTTCTTTTGATGACTGGAAGGGCTCTTTGTCAGGGCTGCTACAGTGCAAGGTAATTGTTTATTGAATCTGCCCTCCATGCTGAGGGCAACAATGCTTAAATAACTAGAGGCATTTAATCTTTCAGATAGAATAAGGCAACAATTCCAAGGAACATCCAAGAAAAGTGGGTAATTTTTTTGGCATTCCTAGGAGATGTTAGAGATAGTTTATTGAATATAAGAGAAGCACTTAGCTGTTAGGTCATACCTATTAATGCTTTATATCCTGCCATTGAAAGTATTTTAAAATTTTTAGAGATCAAAAGTAGGTCAAGCTAATTTTTTAAACTTATTTCTACAGCAGTCAAAATATGAATGATTGTATGGAAAGCAAAACAATAACAGAGGTCACAGTCACCATTCATCCAAGGAACCAGATCCAGAAAAACAGATCTGAGGACATATTTTCTGATTCACATGCATAGATAGAAAAAGAGATAACAGTTTATCCCAAGAGGATTAGCTATTCAGTTTTTTTATTACCATTGAAATATTTTCTGCTCAGAGTTTGCCCTGGGAGAGCATCCTGTCTATGTTCTGAGCTAGTAAGAAAAGAAGGATGCTTCCATGGTTTCAGTCATTTTCTAGGACTTGGCCTATATGCCTTCAACTGTCCATTTTCTTACAATTTTTTGATGTGAATTTGTATAGCTTCCATGTGCATCAAGACCCATTTTTGAAAAGAAATAGACTTATAAGAGTACTCTGAGGCTAATAATATGAAATATATTTATATTTATATGAATAAATATTCAAGCATTCATATAAACTAAGATAAAATAAGATGAAATTTTTTATTTGCATGCACATGCACAATATATTCATATTATTATTTGCATCAATATTATGATTGTGTAATTGTTTATAAATAAATGTATTTGTATATTAACTATATTCTGTATATTAACTATATTCTGTATTTGTATATTAACTATTAACTGTATATTCACTGTGAATATAACTCCTTATTTATGCAAAATACTAAATATATGAAAAAACATGTATTGAAAAGCATATGTTTGTCATCTGAATGTCCATAATTAACTACTTGTCCGTGGAGATTTACAACGATTGCAAAGAACAGCTAATATCCATTCCTGATTTTCTTATGAAGATTCTTTTCTACTTTGCAGTTTACAAGGGGAATGGTTTCAAATAAATTGTCAATTTTGCTAATGAAGTCACATCTTAATAAGGTATAGAGTGGAATGATGTTATTATTAACCTAAATATATTCTTCTGTTAGATTTTTATTCATTATGCCCTGCTCCAACATACTTGTTAATAACATAAGAGAATCCATTTCTAAAGACTAGAATGTAATGCAAATTTTTTGTCTTAATGAGTTAAATTCACATTAAATCAGACAAAAAATATAAATGAAAATTATTTTTTCATGCAAATAATTTCTAATTGGATGCACCATGATAAATTGCAATGTAGTGTATACCTGAAATGCTAAAAATCACTAAAACCAGAAAATGCAATAATCTAATACAACAGTTTTAGGATCATCCCCTGAAGCTTATAATTAGCTGTGATTAGAGTATCAAATAATCCACTATATCAGCTCCTAATGAATATTTTTACTAAAAATATAATCAGGTTTTTTATCTGGTTTCTTCTTTGTTCTATTAGATGCCTCTTTTGAATTCCCCCTGAATACCAAATTCAAAGACTTCCTTAAACTTACCCTGCATAAAGAGAAATGTTCCCTTAGGCTTATTAAATTAAAAAAATAATCCATTAACTTGAAATCACCTACTTTCCACAGTGATTATAAAGTGATATTTTACTATTATTAAAAATATCTTGTATTTCTGAATCTGATTTTTAAATTCCCGATGTATGCTTTTTCTGTCTCTTATTTAATAGGCTGCATTTATTTTGCAAGCCATATCTATGTGAAACTCCTGCCATAGAGTAATGCTGGTATCTCTTCCCAACATTGCAGAAAAGAACTATTTCTTTCACTCATTACATAATTATATATTCACTTTTATTTCTGCTGTATGAGTGACAATGCTTTCTTCATGTGCTCCCTTTCTCAGATCAAGTTTTCCTGCACATCCATTAATAATTTTTGTGTAAAATCATGATTTAGAATTTACTAATTCAAAATATAAATTTGTAAGAAGTGAAGAGATAAGACTTTGATAGAAGCATAGAAAAATACTCTGAGTTGGAAGGGACCCATCAGGATCATCAAGTCCTACTCCTGACCCTGCACAGGACACCCCAAGAGTCATACCCTGTGCCTGAGAGCATTGTCCAAATATTTCCTGAACTCTCTCAGGCTTGGTGCTGTGACCACTTCTCTGTGGAGCCTATTGCAGTGCCCAACCACTGTCTGGGTGAGAAATCTTTTTCTAATATCCAACCTAAACCTCCTCTGACACAATGTCATGGCTCTCCCTTGAGTCCTGTCACTGGTCACACGAGTGAAGAGATCTGTACTCGCTTTGTAAGGATGATGAAAACCACAATGAGGTCTCTCCTCAGTATCCTCCAGGCTGAACAAACCAAGTGTCTTCAGTTGCTCCTCATGTGGCTTTCTCTTCAGACCTTTCACCAACCTCATGGACAGTCTCTAATAGTCTTGGTTATATTGTGGTCACCAAAACTGCACACAGCACTTGAGGTGAGGCTGCCCCAGTGCAGAGCAGAGCAGGACAATCCCCTCCCTTGCCCAGCTGGTGATGCTGTGCCTGATGCACTCCAGGACAGGGTTGGCCCTCCTGGCTGCCAGGGCACTGCTGACTCATGTTCAACTTGCCATATACCCCAAGTATCTTTCAACAGTGCTGTTCTTCAGCCTCTCATTGCCCAGTTTATGCATACAACCAGAACTGCCCCATTCCAGGTGCAGTATCTGGCACTTGCTTTCATTAAACTACATATAGTGGATGACTGCCCACTTCTCTTAAGTCTCTCTGCAGGGCCTCTCTGCCCTTGAGGGAGTTGACAGCTCCTCCCAGTTCAGTGTTATTAGCAAACTTAGTTCATATTCCTTTGAGTCCCACACTCAGGTTGTTAATGAAGATGTTGAAGCACACAGAGCTGAGGATGGACACCTCTGGAACCCCACTAGTGACTAGATGGTAGCCTGGTGTCATCCCATACACAGTAATTCTTTATGCCTGACTTGTGAATCAGTTACTCACCCATCACATAACCTGGTTATCCAGCTGTGAGTTGGGCATTTTATCCAGAAGGACACTGTGAGAGGCACTATCAAAATCTTTGCTGAAGTCCAAAAAGATTACATCTATTGACTTTCCTAGACCAGCTAGGTGGGATGCCCTGTCACAGGAAGAAACCAGGTTTGACACATTGGACTTCCCCCACATGAAGCCATGCTGGCTGTGACCAACAACTGCATTGTCCTCCAAGTGTTTTTTAATACTTCCCAGAATAATCTTAAGCATAACTTTACTGGGCACTGAAGTGAGACTCGCAAGCCTGGAGTTTCTGAGGTCCTCCTTCTTGCCCTTCTTTAAAATTAAGACAATGTTCACCAGCTTACAGTCAGCTGGAACCTCTTCAGGTTCCCAAGACCACTCGAAAATGATTGAGAGAGGCTTTGTGATGACAACATCTAGATTTTTGAGGATTCTTGGATGAATCCAGCAAACCCCATAAATTTCTAGGGATCCAGCAGTTATGTATTTTGTCAAATTATTATTTCATAGCCAACAAACAAAAGCCTGTATTTGTTTTTTGATTTGGTTTGGATTTTTTAGTATACTCAATATACTTATTTTTATCCTATTACTCTGGTTATGCATTCAGACATTTTTTCCCTGCTAAACTAAATTATGCATATTTTTGAGTTTATGATTTCCTTATTATCAGGAATAAATTTGCCTATCATTTAAAGGTAATGTTCTAACTTTTTGAGGCAAATGTATATTCAGCCTAGAGATGTTTTGCCTTCAAAATCAGGAAATATCATAAATGATTGCCTCCTTTATCATTTTCAGATATTTCAGTATCATTACTAAAACTTATATTTTCCTGACATTTCAGTCAGGAATCTGACTGAAATCTGATGGAAATCTTAGAGTTATAGTCTTAAGAAACCTGCACACTCAGCCTAAAGTGGCTGTGGTTCTGCAGTGACCGAGTGGCTTGAGATGCAGCTTACTGTTGGTAGAATATTTCATGTGTTTGCCACCCTGCATCAATAACCCATCTTGTGGCCTGTGGCTATGAATTAGCTCTCTGTGCTGAGCATTTTCTTAAACATCATTTCAGGAGGTACAAATTCCTTACATCCAGCAATAATCATTCCTATGTGGAAAGCCAAAATATCTCGGGCAGAACAATGGTCAGATACCAAGTACTTGTTCTGGTGTGAATCACAATCACTTCAGAGCAAGGTGTTTCCTTAAATATCCCAAGTCCTGCAAGCCCTATAAAAAGCTCAACTTTGAACTCAAAAGTAAACTGGTGGATCGGATTAGAAGACATAGAAAAAGGACAGGGAGCTGGAACATGGAATGTTTAGAGCATAAATAGAACTGTCATTTGCTTTTGAAGCATTGCATACACATCACACCCTCACAAGATACCTGGGATGTGAATATTTTGAGTTAGTGAGTGGACATTGTTTTATAGGAGAGAAAGGACTGTCAGCCATGAAATGGGACTAAGCTTCATGATAAATGATACCCTATTTCCAGCAGTTATTGGTTTTGACAATATCAGTGAAGAAATTCTTTATCAAAGGATAAGAAATAAGTGGTTAAATAGCGATCTTAAATGCTCCTTCTAGAAGAACGCAAAATGAAACATAGGATATTTTGTGAAAAGAAGTTGAAATATAAAGTATTTTATGAAGAACATTAACAAATAACAAATTCGGTGAGGTAATATGCCTCACTGAAACATTCAAATGATTGCTGGTGACTGAAAGGTGGAAACATTAAAAGCACCTCCATATAAGCCCATTATAATTAATGAGTGTTATAATATAATGAAAGGAAGAATAAGGAAATAATTAAGAATAAGGAAAATAATTAAGCATATACAAAGTTATGGCTGTAAAGAGAAATGTGTTTCATAAACATAGAGCTTATCAGCAATCCTAAATGAGGTAAGACATTTGTTGGTATCAAGCAGTTTGATCATGCATTTACTGGTTTCTGACATTAGAGTAATATCAGGAACAAGATGAACCTCTGAGGAAGTTTATGCTTAGACCAGTGACCTAGAAAAAAAAACTCTCTGTGACAGAGAGGTCAGGGAAACGGGTGAGCTACAGGTAAAACTCAGAACCTTTGTGAAAGCTAAAATACAGAAAAGAATATTAAGCTGCAAGTAAGGATTTAGAAGACTACAGTGTATATTTCAGATGTTGCTGATCTCTTATGTGACATGTTCAGGCGTATACTGAAAAGAGACACCAGAGACCATGAAAATGAAGAGTAGGATTATTTGAGGATACAATTCTACAGCTTCCTGTCTGTAAAATGAATTGCAAGCTACATGTTAACAGAATCAGTCATGTCTTGAGGAATGTGAAAATAAAAAGAGACCAAAAATGACAGACTAGTAAGATATCTCAAAAGGAAATATTTTATGGTTTGATGAAGAAAAAGAAGGCAGAATGAAATATTAATTATTTGGGAGGGATCTGTGGGAGTCTCAATATAAAGAACAGTGACTATCAAATATGAATGAATTTCCCAAAGAAAAAAATTACAAATCTTTAAGTCACAGAAACTGCAATTCCAGTAACAGAAATTATACAAATATAAGCTTTGAAATAATGCTTTCAGATGCTGATCTGATTTGTGAGCAGGAGTAAAAAGTTGAAGAATTTTAAATGTAATGAGAACAAAAAGCTTAATATTTTACACCATTCTTGATAAATTATTCAAGACAAGAAAAGATAAACCAAAAATGCCTTGCATTTTAGTTAAGTATTTTGAAATACTGAAAGAAAACATAAAAAAAAACTTGAAGTTAAGAAAAAATTATGTAAAACCACTGCAAAGCATCTTACCTCAATGCAATCAATAGATTTATATTTATATATATCTATATCATGAAAAATGATTATAGGACAGAATATGATTTGTAACTCTCAGTAATCTGTTCTGTTCTGTCTACAGTAATTATCTACAGTACATGGCAACAATTTGGAAAAATTAAATATCTTTGAGTACTATTTATTACTAACAACCTAATAAGAAAGCATGATTGTAGTGGAAATTTACTTTATTATCCTGAAGACAATTTTTAGGTTAAAAAAGACTATACACTATAACATTACTGACACTTTAAATGCTATGATGTCTTTATCTATAAGAAATGAGAACTCATCACTTAATAATTAGACAATTATATTTAAAAAATATTAAGAATATTGAGGCAAGTTTTTTAGAAATTGAGAAAAATGATAAATGAAAAACATCTAAGGAAGACTTCAGAGCTTTGTGAAAAAATAAATAGTGCAAAACAGTGAAATGCCTACAATATGATTTGGTAGGGCATGCAGTTAAGAGTGACAAAAGCTAGACTAGCTAATTATTTAATTGAAGATCATTCCTCCATTTTTCTCCCTCAGGGAAAGGGAGGCCAGAACATTGAACAGGAGTAGAAAACTCTCGCTGTGAATTAGCAGAAGGGAGTGCACAGTTGTGATAGAACCTGAGATCCTTCAGAGCTTGATGCCATCTAATATAAAGAAGTTTTCAGAAAGAAGGAACAGGTTGGATGCCTGGAGCACCTTTGTAAGACAGATGACAAACTGCTTGAGAGCTTGTGTGGTAGAGTAAGAGAAGAGAAAACTGGCAAATCCTCTGCCTGGGAAGGAATAACAGCTTCCAGTGGCAGACAAAAGGACTGGCTGGGGAGAAACTCTGCTGAAAAGTCCCAGGGGCTTGTGGCAGACAGAAAGCTGAATATGAGCCAGATGTGTGTCCTGATAGCAGAAAAGACCAATGGCATCCTAGACTGCCTTAATTATCCTCTTTTAATAGGTATTGTTTGATATAATAGTAATAATAATAATAATAATAATAATATCCAGATTTCAGGCCCCCTCATTACAAGAAAGATATTGACAAACTGAGTGAGTTCAGTGAAGCCACCAAAACTATCAAGCAATTGGGGCACCTGACCTGAGAGGATAAACTGAGGGACTGTGGCTGTTTTTTTCTGGAGAACAAAAGGTTTTGAAAGGATTCAACAGTGATTCTCCATGAGGATGGATGAGGAAACAGAGCTTCCACAGAGCATGGTGGGAGGACAAGAGACAGTGGTTATAAAAAAATTGAGGGATGCTCTTACCAGATGTGAAGGGAAACTCTTTCTGTCCAACAATGAAACAGATTCCACAGAGAGGTGAGCAGTCAACCTCAGCTGGATACAGCCCTAAGCAGCCTGGTCTGACCTCAGAGCTGACCCTTCTTTGAGCAATAGATTGGATTAGGGACTATGTGAGGCCCCAGTGCCTGAATTATCCTAGGAATAGTCTCTACGTATAAACTTTATTCTGCTTCTGTTTTGCTTCCCATATTTTTAAGGAAGAATCCTAGGGAGAAAGTAGTAGCATTTCCAAAAAATCACGTAGTGTAATTGTGAGGGTAGTATCTAGAGATTTTTTGGTTTTTATACATTTTTCATAAGTTTTTAACTTTGTAGACTGCTAATATATAGTTATAACTTCTAGTATTTTTCCTGCCTTCTTCCCATAGTTTGACAAACTTACATAAATCCTGTTTAGTCTTGCCTTTAGTCTAGCAAGGACAATTTGTTTTGCACCACACATCTTACACACAATAAAGTGTGCAGCTAAAAGATCAGGGTGGGAGGGGGCTCCAATGGGGCTGAACCTGGGGGGAAATTACCTAATCAGCTGCTCTTCTAATTGGACAATATTTGTGAGATATATTAGTTACCTAACCTTATAAAACTCTAGAAATACTACATCTCTGCATATTGCCATATTGTGCACTTGAAAGCTTTCCATTAAAGACTTGCTTCTATATTATCATTTAATAATGTTTGGAAAGGTTTGCTTTTCATACTGGGCAACAATGGAGGAGTGATTCGAGTTTGATTGCTGCACTTCTTGTTGTCAGGCCGTGACTCCTGAACTAGGGAAACAAAAGTGTAGATTGTGATAGTGTTTTAGCTCATTTCTTCTGGTTCTGGTTGTTTAGCTATGGGGGGATATTTTATATTGTTTTAGTTTGGGGTGGGTTTTTTATGATTTTTGACACTTACTCATTTTCTTTTGGGCTGAAGCTGCTATTTACTTAGCAGGTCGTTAAATATCATTAAATACTAGGGATAGGTCTTAATAGTGAAACTCAATTTTGAAAGTTGGTGGGGTTGAAAAGAGCTAAAGAAAAAGAGCAATTGGAAATATAAAAGGGAAGATAAGTGAAATAATTAAGAAAGGGCAACTGATTAAGCACAACACTGATATTTGATCTGTGGTATTGGAGTGAGACTCCAGGTATGGAAAGCTGGTTTTCCAAAGTCATAGAGACATATGATCAATAAAATTCAGAGCAAAAATATGGTTAGAAATTTTGGCTATGTTAAAGGCATTAAACTTGGCGTGAGGCTTTTAATAAATAAGAATGTTATGAGAGAATGAAAATAAATGTGCATATCCTGAAAACAGAAAACTATCTGATTACAATAGTGCATACTTATGCACACACACACTCTTGCATATATAGGATAAATAATTCTCTAGAACATTTCAGAATGATTGGTCTGTTCATGTATATTGTATTTACAACCATGCTGTTGAAGTATTTTAGCACAAATTCTGTTGCTATGATGAAATATTTAGCTGGAGTGATGGCACTTGGTATACATCATTGGAGTAGCAGCTATTAGTGTTATGTAGTACATCATCAATGTGACAACTTTGAGAGGACATGTAATATATAAGCAGAAAAGTCCCATTTGGACATCAATATGTGGCATTTACTGGTATTAATAATGCAGTGGTTTTAGTTTCAAACAGCAAATAGACATAATTCTAATTCTAAACAGCAGTGAAATTCCTGTAAACAGTGCCACAGCAGCTTCTACCATGCAGTGACCTTTGTGATAAGAAATGATTCTCAGCCTAGAGTCTACATATAGGGATTACCACTGCTATATGGGTAAAAAACCCACCATCAACAAAAGAAAAAAGAAAAAGGTCAAAACCAAATAAGATAAAATATTATAAAACGAAGGCAAATGCAGACAGAACTGGTCAGCCATTCCATCATCAAAACAGTGTGGCACATGCTATGAATTATTCTTTGAGTAAAAAGGATCAGTGAGAGCAAAATGAAGAGCCTTGAGAAATAAAAAAAAAAAAAAACTTGATGGTTGTGGAAATTGATGTATAACTTAGCTGATGCACCTTCATCTTTTAAACATAAAGTCATCAAAATAGGAGATTCCAACATACACTCAAAGCATTAAGGAAACTTCCCAGTCTGAGCATTCACGAGATCCTCTGTCAGTCACACTCCCAGCATCAAAGACTTTCACTGCTGGGACCAAAGCCCCTCCACAGCTCCAGTGAGCCCACAGGTGCCCTGCTTGGCTCCCCACACACCCCACTCACAGTCAGACTGGGTTTCCTGAGCAGTTTAACCCCAGGTTTCCCATAGCAAAGTCTGAGATGTCTCATTCCATAAAGTCATTTATTCACAGCGCAGTAACACAAAACCAGCCTGGGCTGAAGCCTCTGAGGAGAAACCCCCAACAAAGGAACCCCTGGGCTCTTATACCTTCACAGTCTACCCAGGCAAAATCTTGCTCTTTTCCCTGAGTTCTTGGCTCCTGCTGTGTCTCCCAATGTCCATCCACCTGGCTGGCATCACCTTCTTTGTGCCATTTGGTAACCAAAGCGTTGGCACTTTGTGGCCTCTTGTCTTGGGCTTCCTGACAGATCTCAGGAAGCTGCATGTTAATCTGCAGCTTGAAAATAGAGCTGCCTGTACCAGATGTATTCCTCAACCAAAGGAATGGTGAATATATCAGGATGTAGTTTTTGTTCCTTAAAACTACATCTATTTCATGGTATCAATTAAAACAGATTTTTTTTCCTTTAATGATGAAAACTTATGTTTGCTTGCCTCAATTATCACTGAAATTTAAACTTTAAAAATGGTCTGAGTATTCAGTTCAATGTTACTACTATATTGTCAAATCAGCACTGAATCTGAGAATTTTTACTACTCAGTCTTACGTCTGAAAAATAGCAACAGGCTTACAGAATCATAGAATAACTGAAGCAGGAAGGGACCCATAAGGATCATTAGTTCCAACTCCCTTTTATTCACAGGACTGTCTACAAATAAATTTTCCAGAAAGATTAAGGAAACAAGTAACATAGAAGCCTTATCAGCCCAAAGAAAATGTAAGGCTTTTAGATATAAAAGAAAACAGTCTTTGACTATTTGACCCCAAATATATCACAAAATACTTCCTATGTTAATATTATTTTCCTCCTTAAAGCAATATAATTTTTTCTTATCTTACAGTACATATTAATTTTTTTCACTCTTGATTTACATGGTATCATAGCTGTCACATTAGAAATTAACACATTATAGAAACAAATACAAGGCAACATTTAAATGAGCAATGGCTGAGGTGGAATCCAATGGCAAGTGAAGAAAATGCACAGAGTGCACTTGTTCAGCACATCTCCTAAATATCAACAGACCTTCCACATAAGTCCTGTGCCTCAAATACCTCTTCCAATTTAATGCTGTTCCTACTTCCACCATCTCTACCAAACAACAACAGCAACAAAACCCAACAACAAAACAAATGTATTTTCTACCACTGTATTTTATGTTATATCTGATGGTAGAATTCGGTTCTAATAGCCTTACCTGAAAGATTTCAGTGCTTTTAGTAGATTTGCGTCGTTCTCTGAAGACCTGTATTCCTCACAGGAATTTAAGCTCCTATATGGAACTTAAATTTTTAAAACCAAGGTTTTTCAGCACTGAATCTAATTTTTTTTCTTCCTATTGAAAATGTTTACAAGTGATGATGGCTTCAGCATTTGTTCCTTACATTTGGGCATTAGAGAAGACAGGGAGCCATTTAGTTGTATATATGAACCCATTACAGAATGTTCTGGATTGTAATTCCTTCCTTGACTAATAAACTGGTGATTTCCTTAAGTAACACATTACATAATGCATGTGTTGCACTCTGTATTGACAGTAAAGTTTTCTAATAGCCAGCAATGTTCCATATATAATTTTACCATTAGAGACTACCTACAGATTACTTGTTTACAAATTTGTGCCTCCACCTTTTAACTTTACTCTCTGATAAACTATCAATTAAATGTGTTGGGGAAAACAGGCTTAAAAAAGAATGAAAGATGAAAATATATCTAAAAGTTCTCACTAATAACATTAGATGGTTTTGCATAATGTTTATTAAAATATTCTCATGTCTTTCATATATTTTTTTTTACCCTCAGTATTATCTAGCTGGAAAGTGTCCTTTTGAAAGACATGCAAGAACATTTCTTCTTTGTATAAATATGAATTTGACAAAATGTGCAATCTTTAGCATAGTCTATATTTGTAATAGCCTTTCTTGTCCTTTGAGAGTATTCTAAGGGAATATATGTATTTTAATGTTTTTAATAAAATGTACCAAAGATAATTCTTATTAATCAGAAAAACTAAACTATGGTATTTACATATTCTTCATATTATCAGTTTGACCTGATGATGACCATAATGATAAAAATACATAGATTCCAAATACCTAAAAACACAGATTACTTTAAATTAATTTGTATTAAGAACCACATGAAAAAATGCAAGAATGGTTATTTCATGTAACTAATGCGGCTTTTAATCCTATATATTTTTAGGAAATGAAGGTTGAAAGCAAATGTGTTATTTTTTTCTTCTATTTATTTTTCAGGGCTTGTTTGATTGATTTTGTTTTTTACTTTTTAACCTAAAATTATTTACAATAGAAATATGTCTCATCTCATCTGATAGCACAAGAAGGAAGAATCACTGACACACAATTAGGTGCTCATTTCAACATAATTTCCCAGCTATTTCACAGTAGTGAATGGGGACTGTGATTTTTGGAACATATTTGGTGATTTATGAAGTAATTAAACGAACACAGTTCACCAATTGTCTTGCTAATAAATCATGAAGCACCCCTTTTTAACTGTTTCCCTTATGCTTGAATTATTGATGCTCATGTCTTCTGTTGTAATATCCTTCTAAAACACGGCTAAATATGGTGTGAAATAATGTGATATTATTGAGAGCTTAAATAGTAAGTACCATCAAGATAGTTCTAAGTATAAGAATGCCTTTATGTTACTTTGCTTGTAACCAAATGCAAGTCTGGTCTATTATTTTCTGGTCTATTTCTACTTTTGTTTCCTGCTCCAATCCCTCACCCTCAGATATTTCAACTACTGTACTGACCTCTCTCTCTTTCCAAATGATGTGCTACTCCTAATTTTCATGAAAAATAATTAATTTTCACTACTGTATAACTCATACATTGCAGCCCTGTTATTTGAGTCCTATGAAAAATTCCTTTCCTTGCACCCTTTTTTTCCTGCTGCTCATCATTGCCTCCTTGGATATCAGAGCTACTCTCCTCTGAAAGCGTTAGGTACTCATGAATAATGACATAAAAGCCTGGCAATGCTTTAGAAGAAGAGACCTTTATTACACTTTTCTAACAACCATTAATATTTCTAATACTCAGCAGTTTTCTGATTTTCTTTTGTGAAAGGATGAATCATGACTACATGGCAAAATGGCATGGGGTCGGCAACTATTACTGCTTTCATTAATGCAGCAGAAATGCAAAGAAGCAGAATAATACATTTCTGTGTCTGACAGGAAATTTCTAGGTTTTCAACACCTCTTATCTGCTTTCATTGAGTTCATAAGCCCTAATTAAAGCAAAAGTCTAGCATGATGGTTCACATCATTTTTCCTGATCCTTGTGCCTGAAAAACAGCAAGGCTGCATATAGATCAAATAATTTCCTTCTTTGTGGGAAATATCATCATTATTATTTTTTCCAATAATAACAAAAAGCAAAACTATTAAAAAAAAGAAAAAAGAGCTATGACCCTAGTTCTTCTTCATAAGGCTGTAACCCTCTGGGGTCATGCCTGAAAAGCACGGTCCACAAATGCTAAAATTCATGGTAGGAGGCTATAAAGGAGGGGAGGAGGAAAGCAAGGTAGCAAAGGTAGTGTTTCATTGCAATCTAATGGATCATTCAAAATACAAATGTATACTCCCAATGTGACTTGCTGATTTTTCTCTAAGGATGCATAGCACAAGCGGGAAGAGAAGACAGTGACCCGAATGTATTAACAAAAACCTTTGTACACTTTATGCACCACATGTACTCATTGACTGCACTCTGATTAATTCCCTGAAAACTTGTATTTAGTGTTTTCTCATTAAATGTTAAGGGAATCTTAAAGTTTTACTATTCTTGGGAGGCAGTCAGTCAAACTTTCTACCACAAAGGATCAATTCAGACCTGTTGGGGAGAACTCTGAAGCTACATGCATAATTTGACTCTGAAAAAGCTTCCCGGAGAAGTTAATACAGAGGTACTTTGCAGACAACTTAAGCCTTCAGGCACATGACCAGAACAGCTTGTCCACGAATGATATAAAAGTTCCTACTTTGCTGTTCCCAGCAGCAGTAGTCAATACGACTGCCTTCCAGGCAAAGGATTGTACTAACATGCCTGAAGGCAGGTCAATGCAGACAGACATATGTCTATAAAAGTCTAAACTCAAAGTATTCATGTTCTAGCAAGAAACTACTTCCAAATTCATCAAGACAGAGAATATATCTAAAGCAAATTTATAAGCATATAACTTCTCTGAGGCTTAATAGATCAATAGATGGTTTTCTACTGTCATTTATAATATATATAAGGACATCAAACGTGCATCCAAAAAATTGTTAGTAATTTAAAACTAAATGTAAATTCCTTTTAAGTCTCAAAAAATTGGAAAAAATGGCAAAATAGATCAACAAAAATTGACACCTTCACTTCTATAAAATGTTGACATGTGTGGTATAAGCTCGAAAAAACAGTTCTTTAAAAATAGTGTTATAAACTATCAAGCTTATTGATATCATTACTCTTGCAATTATCCTTTCTTTCTTTCTCCACCATGCTCTGGGCAGGGTGTGTGGAAAGAAAAAGGAAGTAAATAAGAAGGGCTTTTTTGTTGGACTTCCACTGACAATAAAGGTGGCTGTTCTCATTTAAGGTAATTCATGTTGTAAACCCATATTTCTAGAAGCAATTATGTAAAAGATAGATAAATATTTTTAATAGAGGAGCCAAATATACAGTATCCTTTTCATTTATAGCTAGTAGTAACTGAATTGGGTTTTAAATTATTATTTTTCAAACAGCAGTCCCTCATTTTGTAAACACTATTTTCTATAGTAATAAATTATATATATTTATATCTCCTGTCAGGCATCTTGTCTTGAAAAATAAAATGTAATTTAAGGTATGTCACTTCAGGAGAAGCTTCATGGGAGACACACAAAAAAACAACTTATATTTTTCTCAAGCAGTAAAAATAGAGAGATTTTTTTGCATTTCAGTTTCCCATAGCAACACACTTGTTGACCTGCTTTAAAATATTCTGTCAATTTTTACCTGATTTTTGATTTTCAAAACTAAGCAAGAAAAGAAAATAATCATTACTGAGACCTAACTCAAATTTGATTCCTAAAAGGAGTGACTGAACACAAAGGTGCAGGGGGTCGAGGGGAGATGGGTAAAACCTATTTTATTTTCATATTTTTTCAGGAGCAAGTTTTGTGTATGTATATATAAAAATATAATGCCTACATCTTCGTCATCTCTTCAGCTACCACTTTATTATGGGAAGGATTAAGATTTGGATGCTGCCTGGAAGGGTTTGTTTTGAAGAATGATTGGACAGGATAGAAGGATATCAATGCCTTAATTTTTTTTTTTTTTTTTTGCATTTGTTTAAGTAATTATCATACATGCTTTATATCAGCACTGAAAAACCCAGAAAGTAATGATTAAACAGGTAGCTATAAATACATTGTAACTATGTCACTATATATTAAAATGTGCAGCAATGGAAAAAGTTCATTTGGTCCTGTCAACTCTTTCATTGTAAAAGACAATTGAGTCAACATACACTTGCTCTTTTTTTTCTCCAATAAAATGATCTGAGGTCTAACACATCCATTGAAAATATATTTCTGGGCAACTAGGAGAAATTTTCAGCTCTCACTGAACTGAAAATTGAAAAAAAAAAAAAAAAGAGACATTTTGTAATGGCATTGTCCCTTTCTGGCTTCCCTTGTGAGCCTGTCTTCAGACAGAAATGCAACACAGAGTTGAGCTTTGACTGTTCCTACTCTCAGCTGTGAAACACAGGGCACTGGATGTAGATTTGTAAGACACAGGCTGGATCTTGGTGACCAGTGCTGTACTGAACTTCATATCCTGGAGGCTGTGCACGAAATAGATTTCTTTGTTTGTCTGGTATTTGTGGTCTCAATGATCCCTGACAGCAACAGAGAGTGATAAAAAGTGAACCAAACTTAAATAAAACTCAGTACTTACTTTTTCTGCAGGGTGCTTGGTGTCTCTCAGGATGTTCATCTATCTTCACTAGTTATAGCTGCATGTAATGTTAGCAGAAAAGGGTAAAATCAACCTCAGATTTGTATTTGAATGAAAATACTGAGTATCGGAATTCAATGACCAAACACCCAGAATTCATGCTGTGACATCTCATATTGAAGTGCTCCCCGTTTCTACATGGTACATCTACTTATATTCTGCATATGCTGATAATTATTAACAGTGTTTGAAAAATCACAATTTTCAATTTTATCTTAAACAACTTCTCTCCCTTGATATTTTTCCTACTTTTCTACTGTTTAATCAGAATTTATATACTGAGTTTACCTTCTGTACTCTTCACTGATATTTATCCAAGTAACCAATTATAGGTTTCGGTTAAATTTTGGTTCTATTTGGCAAACAGTACTTTAACTTCTACATCATTTAGATTGCTGAAGAAGCATAACTATTTTCAAATTATTCACCAGAAATTATCCAAGGTGGTAATTTAAAAATTTAAATGAATTTCTGTCTACAAAACTGTTTTTCAAAAGTTAACCTTAAGGCTCTTATGCTATTAAGCAGCCAAAGACACTCAGTAACCGTATTTTTTAAAAGTCTCTTATACTAATAGATTATAAAGTTATTTTTGCTCTGCAGTGGTGTAGCAGACATGGCCATATGTGTAATGGAAATACACATTTCCATACCTAATCCACACTGTTTTATATTTGATTAAGATTTTTCCATCAATACAGCTGGGAAACTAAAATGAAAAGTTTAATTTGCTGTTCATTAAGGAAGTGTGTACCCATTTGGTTTATCATCATGTTTGGGTTTTTTCCCCCATAATATTCTTCATTGATTTTTTTTTCTTCATTGCAACTGCAGTTTGTTTTTCCAAGCAGACTCTGATATTTACCCACTAGAAGTAAACTTTATGTCTAGGAAATTAATTCCTTGATAGTTAAATTGTAAGTAGATCTGATAGTGGCATGATAGCTCTTGAAAAGGCACATTACAGATGTCAAAAGCAACTGTTTCTTACAAATAAAAAGCCAATCTTCAGTGCAAACCTGGGAAATATTCTGCTCCCTTTATTAATCTGCAACAAAACCTCACTCGTTACACTTGCAACACACTTTCCCCAAATAGACACATATTCTTTCCACTGGAACAGGTTCATTTTTACCTGTCCTATTAACAGGTGCACTGTCAGGTATTCTCTCTATTAACAAAAAACTTAGGCTCTGGTAGTCGGGAAACTGGTAAGAAATTTACAGTACTGTAACGTCACATGGATTAGAAGCAGCTTGGTAAAGATGTAGTTTATAAAAATGTTATAGATTATGGACGGAAAGTTGAAAACACTAAGGAAGAAGGGAAACTATTTTTAAAATAAATGCTGCATCTGTAAAAGAATTTTAGAATGCACTTTTCATGTTTTACTGTGATATTCATTAAAGTTAACTTTAGTAAGCCTGATGTATAATACAAATGACTAAACTTTATGAAGCAAAAGTAATGCTGAAACACTTCAGTAGTTTCTGCATGTCACATTCAAATTGCTGCTTTCCAATCAATGGGCAATTTAAGCTACAATTGATATTCTGGAGCTGCAATACACAATTTGTGCTATAGATATTATATATTCAAATCATAGATATGAGCTCTAGAGAAACAATTACAATATATGCAGCAAATGCATATTAAAGGACAAATCACATTAAAAAACATGCTTTAAAAGGAAACATAACCCAGGCTTCAATTTTGCACCTGCAGGCATTTCCAGAATCAACAGGATGGTCACATAATTGCAAAAGAGACGATTGTATTTGTTGCAACTGTTGAGATAGTTAATTTTCAGGTTCAGTCATCCAGTTACATATTTAAATGCTGTAATTTGTGTCAACAATTGTTAATGCATACAAGATTGCCAATATAAAATTTATTTTGCTTTTGCCAACTGAACCTTAATATCTATGCACTGTGTTGTCTTCAGGTACATTGTTGGTTGAAAGAAAGGGGGATACTTGTAATGAAATAAAAAAAAAGGAGATTTGGTATTTTTTCATTTTTTTTTAAAGACAAATATGCATTTCTGGTAAAATTTCAAATTATTCTTTATTGTATTTAGGTAAGCTGAAAAACATGGGGTTTGATATATAAGAAATATTTGGGGATGCAGAGGGTCCAAAGTGGGTTAAAGCTACTTACAAATTTTTTTCTTCCAGATTTCCAAAGTTGGAATTTTCTTAGACCATTTTGACTAGTTCCATTTCACCCCAGAAACTAGCTAGCTGCATTTAGCCAATTGACTGTAAGAATATTATTTCCACAGACCAGCTGTGCTGTGTTGAAGGTGCTCACTTCTGTGCTGGATACAAAAACCCCTGTGCTATCAACAGACATCCTCCCGTATCCCCTACTCTGAGACAGTTCTGTACACACCTGCACAAAATCTCAAAATACTGCCTTAAATTCAGCGGAAGGTTTAGACTACATGTTCTGGAGCTTAATGAAACCCTTTTTTAGTGAAACTTGGCTTTGTCAGAAAAATTCCAGTGAGAAAAATTTTCATTTCATGTTATCTGACCTTTGAGCTGCCTCTTGTAATATTTCTTCAATAGTTGTAAAGATCGTAACTATGAAGATGGAAGACTACCCTGTGATTCCCCACACTCATGCTTTTTAGCAACCGATAAATGGATTACCTACATTTGCAAACAGACGGGTTATTCTGAATACAGTTTTGTCTTGGTCTTCCACATGACCAAACCACAGACTATTTACTTAAATGAAACATGTTAACAGGAATATTTGACTTTGTGTTTGCTAGTTATTCGCAGCTACTAAGCCATAGCTCAGCTATTGAAAGATGAACACGACCTCTTTAGGAGAAACACTGAATGCAGTGATTCTGCAGTATGGAGAGATGGTAGCTTGCCACACGTCAATGGTATGCTTTGTAAAAAAGATCTCTAAGAGATCTTTATGTCACACATCCATTTTTGCATAGATGTTTCTGTTTTAAGCCATGGAAATAGCTGATTTTCTGGGTATTCAAAATATTTTGTTATTGTCACATGAAAAAGATCACAAAAACTGCCTACTCAGGTATCCCTGGCCTTCAGTTTAGAATTAAAACCTGAGGTTGAGAATAAGCAAAGAACTGCCAGCGCAGATTAGATGAGGTCCCATACATGTTTAGAAATCATGTACATCACAAAAAAAAGTGCAATAATCAGAGAACTGTGAAAGGCTATGGAGTCTGCCTATTATCCAGAATAAAAATATTTTAAAGCAGTCAGAAATGCTGGGAAAAATGATGGCTAAATTACTACCATCACTCTGGGTAGGATTTAGCACACAGATTAGGACACAAATGGGTATCTAGTTAGCCAGTCAATATTGTCCATGTTACAAACAGAATCTCAAAAACTCTTTAGCTGATCAGCCACCCAAACACAGGACTGAATTTCCCAGAGGCATCTGTTGTCATTGCAAGCACTGTGAAACATATTCTTGGGCTTCAATTAACTCTTCCTTTCAAAAAGATGAGAATCTGTAAGTTTAACTATCTTTTAGCCACATAAGCATGATTCATGTCTCAAAGGGTCAAAGATAGCACCAAATTGTAATACTCTGGAATCTCATCTTAAATTGCTTTTTACTGAACTGCTGAACTGTTAGTGTCTGAACTGCTCCTTAACCATTGCTGATTATGTTGAATATCATGTGGACAATTTCCCTTCAAGAAGGCACCTTGTGTCATTTTCGGTGCTCTAAGTTATCTGCAATGTCTTCCTGGATGCAAACACAGTGCAGAACCTATAGAAGAGCAAAACTGCAGTAGAATGTCAGATGGAAAGATTCTTGAGTGAATATCAGTTGACAGTATTTAATTAATGTGCAAAGGAGCTGATCTCTCATTCACATGTGAATATATCCATACAGACATCTTCATCTGTAAGAACAATCTCAGTGTCATGAGCTTTTTTGAGTACAGTTTTTTTTGTTGGTTTTTTTTTTTTTTTTTAATATGTGAATTTGTATGGAATTCCTTTACCTGAGGTGAAGGCAGCTGTGCTTAGAAAATGGGACAGACATCCTGGTGAGTAAAAAGATCTGATCTTTAGCAGATGTAAAGATATGTAGCTTTTGTGTTTTTGATACTGATTTAGATCATATGGGAGCTGATTGAGTTATGACAAAAGCACTCAGTGTTGTCTGAGGTCTGTATTCTGTGACAGTAAAAAATGTAATCTGTCATGTGGCAGAATCAATTATCCTTAGAACCCAAGAGAAAAAAAAAATTGAATTGTCTTTCGCTTAACTATTTTAACACCATTTGCATAAAAAAGCCATAGTTCTTTAATCTTTCAGAAGTCTAAAATCAGGTATTTCTTGAAAAGACCTGCCTCAGAATTATTTGAAACTCGCTAATTCTGCAAAATGTAAGAAACCATTTTTTCAGTTATGAAATAATATCTTTTAGAAAGCAAGTTGTTTATGTTTTACTATTTAAGAGAGAAAGAAATAGCTAATTTTGCAATTAGGCATTGTTGATTTTCTAATAATTATAAGAAATACCTTGATAACTCTCTACTCATAATAATAATGGCATTTACTCTTAATTTTATAGCTCTATTTGTTCAGCTGTAGAACCTCAGTAAAAATTAATTCATAAAAGATTTGAAGTGAATTCTTTTCTTTTTTGTGATGTCTTCTTTATATGCCCTTGAGTGCATTATTTGCTGGTTTCTTTTATAGAACATTTATGAGTACAAATAAACAAAGCAGTTTTGAATTGATTATTGTTGGTTTATTTTGTTTTGATATAGACTTGTGCAGGTATGAAAAATAAGTGCATGAGATGGATTCATATTTTCCTTCAAAAGAAAAATCCTACATTTTTATACTCTCTTTGAAGCAAGGTTTTGTGTACTTGATAAAGCTACTGAGTATGGCGCAGACTAGTGACCTGAATCATTAAACGCTGTCAGAAAGGAGCAATGTTTTTCTTGCAACATCAATCAAATGGTAATGCCCTCTGACATTATTCCTAAAGGACTTTGGAAACTATAGCAGACAGCTATGGGATGTTTTATTATTGTACATGAAATGCTGAGCAGAATTTTTGAGTGGCCAAAGGGATTACATGGTGCACCATAACACAAATCTTATTTTAATAATATCGTATTTATATATAATTATTGTGGACTAGAGTTTCATTGCTTTCTTGTAGAAGCTGGATAGGACACATAGCAAAATCTTACAATTTTTATCCAGTCTCTGGGATCAGAAAACACCAAACAATTAGACTGCAGTTTAATGTTCACAGTAGGTGAGAGTTAATGATTAAAGCATTAATGATTTCTAACCCAAAGTACTATGGCCAGGATAGAAATGCTTTTAACTTATTAATTAATAAAAATATTAAGTAATCTCTGAAGACATGCCCCAGCTTTTGCTCGGTGCTAAAGTGTTTCTTGGTGCCACTCAAAGAAATACAAAGTCAGAGATAGCAGTAAAGACAACTTTCGACTTTTCTGACTTTTCCAACTCTTCAACTTGATCCACTGCTGAGATGGTTTCTAATTTATACCAGCTGAAGGGGTTGCGAGACCTTGCCTTTCTTCACCTCTGGCATTGATTCCAGAAACAACTAGAACTGACATGTCATGAAAAATTTTCAATATCATCTTTACAGCCCCAGAGATGCATTCTAGGAAGCCCAAGTACTCCCTAAGGGCATTTTCCTGCACTTAATATAAGCAAGTGGACTAGAAGCTAAACCCAGTACATTTTTCTTACACCAGAAAGACTTCAAGTTATGAAGAAGTTTGATCAATACTGTAATAAATATTTTAGCCCTCCAAATATAATTTTTGCCTATGATTAGCCATCTTTTTTTTTTCCTGTTAGAGGAGACATAAATTTTATTTATGACAACTATCTATATTTGTAATTGGAAACCTGGCTGCCACAGGAAATGATGTGTCATGAGACAGTTAATTTTACATTCTATTTTAAGTGGAATAAAAATTGTCTTTCCTTTATATGGTCAGATATCGTCCAAAAGTACTCTGCTTTTCCCATACTGGACTTTCATTGTTAGTGGAATAGTGAAAAGAGGCTGACACCTGAAGACTCCTGGGAACATGAAACACATAGGCTGGGATCACAAAATGATTATGAAAGCATGTAACGCCAATATTTGAATGAATTTTACCCCTACTTTGATAAAATCTATTAACTGTTGATTAATTCTAGTAAGTTTGTCTGGCTGAGGTATTTTAGGAATGATTTATATAGCCAGGATTTGAATAAAAAGAATAAAATTTAGTGTTTTAGAACAGTGTTTTAGAATTAAGCAGGACTTGATTTTAGTAAATTTTTATAGCAAATTTGCAATAAATTTAATGAATGCAAACAACTATGCAATAATATTTTTTTAAGTGGTCTCAAATATCTATATAAATTTTGTCTGAAATTGGAGATGGTTACCATTCAAACCAAAAAGCAACTGTTTTGAAACAAGACATTTTTTCATAATCAAAATATCTACCTACAGACTTTCCAGAAAATCCTTTTTATTTCACTACACCTGAAGCCATAGAACACTGCTATAAAATGAGGGAAAATGCAACTACCTGTGAAACTTAAAAAAAAAAAGTACAATGCCTACAAAATACTTTTTTCTTTATAATAAATGGTCTTTTATGCAAAGAGTAATGTGTATTCGGAGACATGACTAAAAATCTCAATAGGAAGTTACAGCTCTTCTGTGTTTGAAATTTTTATAGCAATGTTTATTTTTAAAAATTAATAATAGCACACAAAATGAATGACAAAATCTACAGTTATCTCCAGATACCTAGCATTGCCATCCAGTGACAATTATGTAACTATTCAACAGATATTTTTTTTTCATTTATCTGTGGGGTTTTGTTTTGTTGCTTTTTTTTTTTTTTTTTTGGGTATTTTTTTTTTTTAGTGTGAGTATGGTAGCTCTGGGAAGGTTCAAAGAAAGAGTCATCTTTTAAAAAAAAGGTTCTAAGAGTCAAGTCTTTTTTATGTACTTCCATAAAAGAAGGCTAAAATGCTTTAGGGAATATTCTTCTTGGTATGAACATGAATTATTCCCATTAGCCATTCTGGTAGTGCAGTATATGCACAGAAGAGGGAATGGATCTTTTATGATGACTTTTTAAAAAATAAATCAAGCTGGTCATTGTTTGTCTGCTCCTTGGAAGATTTACTACTTAAAGTGAATCAGTTCTGATACAGATTCATAAAGTAACACTAGTAAATAGATTAAAAACAGGAAGAATTTTCTATCTTTTTAATACAGGCTTTAATAAGTTCATTTTACTGTGAGTCCTAGAAAAGAATTATACAGTTATATACTACTCTGATTATAAAAAATAACTTATTGAGAAATCATTTACTAAATGTATACATGTATGAGACTATTTTGCAAGTAAAATTGAATAAAGGTTTTACTGAATATTGTCAGAGAATGTTTAAATTGACAGGAGAGAATTCAAAGTTATTGAATGGGAGAGCCCTTTTCCTACTCTCACACCAAGATGATCCGTTGCCTGAAACATATTTTGTGCATTCTTTGGTAAAATATTGCTTTGATACAACGTAAAGAATGTCAGGTTTTCATTTTTGCCGTCTTGAAGTTTACCATTTGAAAATATCTATATCCTATTTTATTTGCATGTATAAAAAATAATTTTTTCATGTTATCAAATGGTTGGATTAAAAGCAATATCAGCTCCTTTCATGTGAAAATTTGTATTAAATGAAGACCACTACCTTTACTACTTTTTCTTATGGTTTCCAGTCCAGTTGTAATGAGTCAAATCTCTGACTTCAATTTATATGCTTGATTTGGTTTTTAGTCCCGTCTGGGCTTTCTTGATATTATGTCTGTATGTGCAGGAATAAATTTGCTTATTTGTTCCTAACGTCATCCTGGATCTGCTATACAATGATATGGTAAAAAAGCATGAATAGTCATAACCTACTACAACTCTGCCTGTTTGTCTCAGAGGACAGATTTTTTTTCTGGTGGTAGTACAGCATTAGGAAAGGTTATAAAAGAAAGGCTGTGCCTTACAGGTGTGTTTCCAAATAAGTATCAATCAGATTCTTCTGTTACATCTGATTTTCTGTTAAATTTTTTTATGGTAGTCTATAAAAATAAAGGTAACATTTACTGAAGTAAAATATTCACAATGGTAGAAAGAACCCTGTTACAAATTCACTTGTATAATCATAGGATAATAATATTAATAAAAAGTGTGTCTGAAATGAGCACATTGACTTACTTAGATTATTTCTTTTCTTGACATCTGAAACGATTCGGATTATTTTTTTTATGTTTCTGTCTGTGCCCTGGGGGTTTCCTAATAAAAAAAAAATGGGAAATCTGGTTGATCATGAATTGTATCCAAAAGACTGTGGAGAGGTATCTGTCATGCACTTCCAGGAATGTCATGAAATGTTGTCACTGGTTGTGTAATTAACTTCCAGTTATGCCATTGATGGTAATGATAATCTGAGAAGCCTCTTTTTTATTCTTCTGATTTTACTTTTATATGAAGAAATAAAAAGAAAGAGGAGGATATGTTACCATCAAGAAAAAGAAACAATGAGACATTTTTCTTAATGCAGATGTGGAAATATATTTGCTTACTTCATTTTTAATGTTGCAATAGGGTAGTGTGCAATTGTACAGGAATTATGAAGAAAAGGTAAAACTGAGTAATGGGAAGAAACTATTAAAGCTAACTAGGAATAGGTCAAGATTAGCATATTTTGTATCTGGGGAAAGACAAGTTAACAGCATGGCATTTCTGAAGCAGTCAAAATTTGACAGGTAGTAAACCACAGACTAAACTCTGAAAGAAAAGAAAATCCTATTTAGAATTGTATGCTTTACAATGCAAATTTATTATGGGTCACCTATTAAGATTCATCATTTGAAAATCCGTATAAAAAAATTCTTTTAAGAACATAATCCCATTTTTTCAGATAAAACTTCCCTTGACCTCAATGTCTGGGAATATATTAAATTAAAATTTCTACTGTCTGACCTATTTATGTATGCTAGCAAAGCATGCAATTGAACTGGACTTCACATCTTTCTCCCCATTAGGATCAAGGAACAATTTGTTTCAAATATATTGGCAAATAGTTGTTGCAAAACAAATAATAGACTATGGGCTATAGGACTATGGCCCTATGGACTTGCGGATGTCAGGGCGAAAATAACTACATATTTAGAGACTGTCACCAGAAAGACACTACAATGGTTTGCTGTCATTTCTACATAATATCTTAAATATATTTCCCTGAGGAGCTAAAACCTCAGTTTTCTCCTCACAGAAGCCCCCATAGCTTCCAGAGCCAGTGCCACGTAGCAAAACTTGAGCAGCTATAAAAATGACGGGACTGAGAATGATGTAGTGATGAAGCTTACAGGTAGCCTAGGAACAAAAAAAAACCAAAAAAAACCAAAAACCTCATCTTTTTATGATCAGTGTATTAAAAAGGAAAACAGCAATAAAAGATTTACATAAGAGGCAACCAAAGTAATTGAAGGCTAGTAAGTGCTGGTTGCTTTTAAGTCAATTAAAAATGCATCTGTATGTGCTAGGAAATGAATGTGTTTCTTCATGACCCTACATGGAAGCAAATGCCTCAAACACAATGAAGACAAAATAGAGGAGAAAGAAAACATACAAAACTTCTGGCAAAGAAGATCTATGAACCTTGGTTTTTGTTCTTCCAAAACTCTCTTGCTTTCCACACTGACTAGCTCTATAGTTTTGTGTTCTTTAATAGAATTTTAATTTATAGAAATGCAGATAAATAACTAGAACATATTCCCTGGTATACTTTATAATTATAATACCTGTGAGGATGACAGAAATAGAAGGAAGCCCCTTTCTTTGAAAACTAATAGGAATATTTCGTTTTCATGCTTCTTGGAAAAAAAAATTAAAGCCAGGAATATTAGGATAAGTAATATGATATGTGAAAAAATAAGTTAAGATTTGAAATGTTTTTATTTTTCCTGCAGGAAAATAACTATTTATGGACTTGTCAGAACTTCCCCTGGTTGTCAGAGAGAAAAGACTGGTCAGGATGTGTTCACAGTCAGACACTTTTTGACAGCTACTTTCCTATGTTTTATGCCAGATAATTTGTTTAGATTAATCCAATCCCTTTCTTGTTATTCAGACACAGCTCTATTCTAATTTTATATGTCTATCTAAATAACAATATTATTGCTTGTTCTGAATCCTTATTTTTTTTTATCAAATTGCATCCCATAAAATTACCTGTAATTTCTGAATTAAATACAAAATGACAGATTATCTAACATACGACAAGTGCCCCCTTTCTCCAGGAAAATTTTGGGGATAAATTGTTTTATTTAATAAGTTTTTCAAATAGCTAAATATAAAGTATATTTTTTTATTGTTTCTAGATAATAATTAATTAATTATAATTAATTAATTATAAATTAATTTCATTTAGTTCAAAATTAAATTACAGTTGCTGTCCGAGTCTGCCACTTTCAGATTTAACATTTTCCTTGAGCTGTGGTTTGCCATAGATTGTATATTAAGAATGATGAAATATAACAACAATAACAACTATAACAAAAAAAATTCTTTTGGTATTTCTATACTACGAAATCAATATAAATTATATTATGAAGTCTAACATAATATAGAATATAGAGAGATCCAATGCTATCTCTGGAGGAAAAAGCTTCAGAAAAATAGCAGACTGATGTGTAATGTGAATTTTCCAACTAAACAAGAAAAAAACTCTATTTTTATTTTAAATCTGACAAGAATCGCACAATGTATAACTCTAGAGTTTACATGCCTTTGGTTAGACAATTTCCATTCATAAAGCCTAAGTTTCTAAATAAAAAAGGTTTGCCACAGGAATAGATTTTTGTTCTGATCAGCAGTGATTCATTCCTGTGGCATGGCTTCTCTCCCATCTCTCATATCCCTCAGGTTCCTGTCAGAATCAAGTTGTTTTAAACCCCACAGAAGGTATTGATTAAGAGGTGGTGCAAGACGAATGGTTTCTCTCTATATATCTTCAAACATTTTATTGCTGGTTATGATTTCTGGTTTTGCATTTAAATTATTTTAGGTATTTAAAATGTCAAAAAATAGGGCATATAACTAACAAGATATTCTAAGAACATTGATCTTTATAATTACAGTGTTTAGTTGCCATCTTCTCAATATGCTTGGAAGACCATCAAACACATGTTCCAGCCTGGCTTTAGATCAGATTCAGCTCGTTGTCATTTTTATCCTCTCTCTGCCTTTTTCCCACATGTAAAGGGAAATAGCTGCCCAAGTGATGCTTTCTTTTGCTTTGTTTTAAAGCCTGACAGAAAATCAAGCTGCCAATGGGCAAATAAGGCTCTTCTGCCAAGGGGTTAGCAAGTAGTTACTGAGAAAGACATGGAGAAGAGCCATCACCAGGAGGGCATTTCTCAGCACATGGGGGAATGATAATTGAGAAAAGTGTCCTGAATCAAAATTAAGGACATGGATTAATTATTTAGAGGTGACATTCCTATGTAAAGGCTATGCAGACCCTCTAGAAGCTGTTACTTAAATACTGAGGGTTTTCATATTCTTTATTCTAAGAGCTTATATTTTCTACCTAGACACAAATTCTAATGTTTCCCTACTATTGCAATTTACTTAAATTTATAGCTAAATCTGTATGTCTTTTGATTTCCCCAGTCTGCTTCTTAGATAGTATTTAGAAAATCTCAGGTCTGTAACTAATTTGATGTACCAGGTGTGCTTTATCTAATTAAATTCTACAATATTTAGGTATTATTCTGCATGCAGACTGATTGTATGTATAGAGTTGATGCATGGATAAATAAATTTGTGACTAATATTCTATTCAAATCTATTCTATTCAAAATTAATAGCTTTCACTCTATCCAACTATCCAACTAAATTAATTAGTAAAATTTCAGTGGAATACAAGGGAAACATATGTGTTAGAGTATCACAAGAAATAATACTATCTCTCTCTGAAGCTGGGTTTATATGAAAATAGAAAAGATCTTTAATAAATGGAAGATTTATCCAGTAGAAATCATAGAGTAAGACAAGAAGAACATTCATTCTACTGCAAATATTTGTCAAAGCTGTCTGATTCATTCTCCATGAACAACAAATGTTTTTGAGAATTCTCTGTGATCCATGTGTAAACTACCAGCTTCCCACTTCCCATTACTATAAGTAAAATTCTTCTGCATCTCAGAATCAAGCTCTATGGCAGTAGCTTCAGACCTTTTATTCTGTCAAGAAAAAAAATATGTTTAGCTAATTTAGAATATGCTTTCATGAAATCAACCCAATTAACCTGCTTGAAATACATTTCATATTATATTGCAAGATTTTTCAGTGAAGCCTGTTGCTAGCTTAAAATTCTGTATTCATTTGGGAAGTATTAAAAAGTGCTTAGGTTTGCTTCATAATAAGTCCTAAATTCACATTAAATTGTTGTTTTAAGTCTCTTTCGGCTATTTCTTACATTAAAATAAATCTGAAGTAAGTGTATGAGAAAATAAAAGATTGTATTTTTTTTCTTAATCATTTTCTGTTCTTCATTATCCATGGACATTAATGGAGTTTTAATTTGTTGTAACACCAAAGTTTTACACGTCATTAAATCTATGTGCCGATAATTACAGGCCTTATTGATTTCCTGTTTTTTTAGGTATTCAAGAGCTCTTCAGGGTTGTCTCCCCCTGAATTGTTTTTTCTCACATTGAGATGTGATTGCTAATCTTTCAAAAGAGAGGTATAAAACATTTAGGCTCTCTATAGCACGTTTTCTTGTTACTCATGTTACAATTAATTAGATGAACTCACAAGACTTTTTCCCATGCATAGAATAATTCAGAATTATCTGTGATAATTCTTTTGTAGCAAAAATGAAAAAATCCTCCCAGTGGTCTCACAATATGCAACAGGGTACATTTTCAGCACAACAATTCAGTTTTTCCATTAATTTAGAGAAAAATAACCCAGTTCGGCAGATAATGATTGCACAGATAAGGATTAATGTTCAAAATTGAGGAAAGGACTTAAACTGCTAAAACAGAATGCAGTCAGATAACAATTGCCTAAATACAAAGCACTGATCTCTTTTAGTTTATTGTCGACCTGATCATGTAAGTGTCTAAACTGACTTGGCAGGCCTGATTTGACCTACGAGCTCCATGGAAGTGCAATTCCATCTGCATGTAGGTCTGGAGCAAACCAAACCCAAGCATGCTGGAAAATAAACTAGTCAGCAGTGTGTGAGATCCAAAAACTTGACAGAATAGAGCTATTTATTTAGGTGAACTTAGAACATATTGACAAAACAAGAAATGTAACAGAGCTGTAGCAAGTAATATTTTTGCCCCTCAAATCTTTTTGGAATTTCATATCGTCAGATTATAGTTTAATGCGTATAAAATAATTTTCCATCTTTCCTAATCAATCTGGAAAGCTGTGTAATAAACAATGCACCATATACAAGCTAGAAGAAATAATAAATAAAAGAACAAAGGAAACAAACAATCCTCTAAAATCAAGCAAATAGCAAGGAGCCTCATCTCTGGACAGACAGGAATTCAGCTGTGACAAAGACAAGTTTGGATGTGGATTCTTTCTGAAGTGATTTTATTGCCTCATTTCTGTTACTCTTTGTCCTGGTTCTGGCCAGATCTTGTCTTTAATTTCTCTTCAATATCCCAGAGGAGGCATGGCTAGGACCTGGAGGTTATTCTATACTGCCTCACACAATTTTCTGGGGTAGCAGGAAGTCACTCCATAGTGACTCTGTTTTGATACATAACAAAACCATTGATTTCTTATGAGATTAAATCACAGCACATAAACACTGTTAGATATGCCAGTATTCAGGAATGGAAAACATTTAATATTGTGACACACACAACTTTATGAGTCAGTTGGCATTGTATTGCTTAGGACTATGACAATTATGTCTGATGTCATTTGTCCAAGGCTGCCTGTCAACATTCAGTAATATTAGAATATCAGCAGTTTATAAATAGCCCCATGCAGTCCAATATTCAATTCTTGTCAGTCACAGTTGCCTCCACCCATGGACAGATATACAGAGCATAACTGGAAATTTTACTGAATTTTACAATTCAGATTTGAATAGGCTGAAGACTGAGCAACAAGGGACGATAAAAGCCTTGGCCTCTTCACATGAGTACATTTATCAATTCAATTCTCATAACCATTCAAATGAAATTCTTATTCTAGCGCAATTATAAATTATATAAATAAGAACACAGATCATTCTGAATGTTAGTAGTAAGAATTAACCAAGACCAAATGATTATTTGATCTTCAAACCAAGTGTGTGTTGAGTCCTACATAATATAGTATTAAAAGTGTCAAGAATTTTTTTATGCAACAAAATTATTGCTCTTTTTTTTCTCTACGAATCATAGGAAAAATTAAGATATGGATTCCTTCTGAATTAATTTTTCAGATGGGAAAAAAGATTTTTTTTTTTTTTTTACAAATAGAATATGTGCTTAACTTGCTGACACAAAAAGTCTACTAGATTTCTTCAATTATCAGGAATTAAAGCATGCAAAAATACTCTACCAGAGAATCCAGGTAGCCAAACAAGACTCCAGTAATGCCATATTTATAATTAAGCTCAAAACATTGGCTCTTGAAGAAAATATTTTTTAGGAGGATTATTATCAAGATATTATTTCTGCACTGCTTCCTTACAAAAATATTTTAAAGACAATATTACAAGATCATGTAAAGTCAATAGATGAAGTCAAACACCTGCTATTCCTTTTCTACCTATGAAGATATCTATCCTCACAAAGTTAGGAATTTGATTATCCCAAAATCTACTTTTATAAAGAAATACATATTGTATATTTTGAGTTTTATTATCCCATAAATAAATATATAAATAATGTCTAAACACTTTTCCTAGTATATTTTCCAAAAAATCAGAATTAGACTGTTTTAGCTATAATTCTCCAGGTGCTGCTTTTCCTCCCTTTATTAATGAGAGATACTATGTCTTTTCTTTACCTTATCTCAGTGTATTCTTTCTTTCAAGGATCTTTCTAATGTCCATAAATCCTTAGAATAAAAAAATTCAAAGACAGTTTGTGGGTTTTTTTTTCACCAGGATTTATGGGTAAAATAGGACCCTTATCTTGCAATAACTGGTTAGAAATGGGTTTAATCTGTTATTTTGTGTGTGTGTGTTTGTTTAAATCCTTTCAATTATGATTCTTTTTTTTTTTTTTAATTTGTGCATTTGTGTTGAGCATCTGGTCATAACATTTTCTGTAGAAGATAATGGGAAAAATGTTCCTGTAATTTTTTGCTCTTCAGAGTAGTCTGCTTAAATGCTCTTTCTCCCTAATAGGCAATAGAACTGGACTTTATTTTTCTCTTCTCCTTAGCATGTACTCTATTATCATCTCTAACCTCTATGGTTAGAGAACTGTAACTCTTTTCTCTCCTTAACCTTTCTGACTTTATCCTTACATGACTACTTGGCCTATATCTTCATACTTCTCTTCAGTAATATATGATTGCTTCTATTCTGTGAATGCCCTTTTTGATTTCAGTGCCATCAAATTACTACTGAAATAGTCAAATATACCTCATCTTATGGTTTACCCTTTTCTGTGGGCTGAATTCATTAGCTTTTGTAGTCATTAAACTTTTTTGTGAGTGTCAGCTCACTGTATTCCCTTTTTGCTGCATAATTTTTTCCTAAGAGAAATTAAATATTTGACTTACTGAAGTCAGCTTTTCAAAGTGTATTATTTTCCTTTTCAACCCTTTTTCTTACTAAGTCCTTTAATAAAAATAACTTTCAGTCTTCAGGTTCTTATATTCCTCCATTTTTAAATAAGAAGAAAACCAATTTAGCCAATATTATCTCTTTATAATTGGCTTCACTCACTGAACTGAAATGCTAAATTACAAAGAATTTCCCATGTCAGTGAATTCAGTATATTGCACTTGACAAGCCTTACAACTACTGATCTAAACTGGTCCATCTGAATCTTATACAGCTTCATATGAGAAAGTTGTTATAAACCTTACGTTCTTGTAATTTATAACCCAACTGTGCTTACTGCATGCATTAAATTCTTGTGCCAGTTTCATTCTTCATTCTATTTGTTTTTGTCCTTCATGTTGCCATCTTATTCCCTTAAAAAATGATTATCAACACATTTTAAGAATATACTGAGCTGTTTATTCTACTGCATTTTTCAAAAAGAACATTTAATAATTGGTTCCAGCTAGGCTCTCAAGATTTGTGTTTGTATCATCTTGTATGTCTAGAAGTAGAGTTGAATCAACAAGAGGATGGGATTCAAGACTGAAGTTACTTTCACATTTTTAAGGAACTTTAAGATCTGGGGTTTGGTAGTACTTGAATCTTTTGCTAGTTAGGGAAATCTTCTGGTCATTAAAGTCATTAGTCCACTTGCATATGTTCTTCATTTGTCTGAGTGTTGCTGTGATCAAATGTCTCATAGAATTTATCCACTAATGAGTGGAGAGACTTTTAGGGCCATTTCAGATAAAGATTTTCCAATTCTCCGACAATCATGATGGAAAATGTTAGTACATTAATTTCTTGCATTTAATATATGTTACAGGGGTGAATAGAGAATAAAATTTAACTTAATAGTTTACATAACTGCAGTAACTACAGGGATAAAAATCCCTGTATAACATATAAGTACTAAATGAAAAAAAGAAAATAAGTATTTAACATTAAATTAAAAAATACAAATAGCAGCAGTTTCACTTACTTTTTTGTTCAACTGTCTTAGTTTGCACTAAAGTTGCACCTGTGAGAAGTTTACATAAGCATCTTTTTCACACCAGCTGAAAAAAAACTCAGCAACCAAGTTATTTTTCTGTCAAGCAGTCTAGCACAAAATGAACAAATACATAAATATTGGACAATATTTTATCTCCTACAATCTGAAAATGACTCTACACTGCTCAAGAATAAGCACTTAATATGCATCCTCAGTTCTGGACTTCTAAATGTCATTTACTATTTTGCATTTTGGATAACTGTCATTACTGGAGTCAGAATCAAACATAAGATGCTTTCCAGACAAAACTTTCACCTTTAATAATGGTTTATAATTATTGTCTTTTCCTGAGTGATTTCTAGAAAATGGTGAGTTGCATAAAATGTGTGTTATTTGCTCACTAGATAGTATTTCTGGGAAATCCAGAGAATAAAATAGTGAAGAAAATTTAGACTGTTTTCTTCAGCCCATGGGACTTCAACTTTCCTTGTTGAGACCAAATGACTACACAAGAATATCTTCTGTTTATCTGTTCAGTGCTGGTCCATACTGCCTTGTATTCTGAGCTCCAGACCACTTCAGAGTGAGGAAAAACTGTCAGGACCTTAGTGCCAGCTCCAGTCTCCTTTCAGGTGCACTGCCTGGAACAGGCCTAAGTAAAGGTAGCTGCAGCCCAATACGTAGCAGAGACTTTTAGTTTTGAAGTCCTGTACTGGGCACTGGCAGGGTCAGAGGAGGTTGAAGGGACTGAGCACAATGTGGGGCAAGAAGAAGGGGAGTTAAGACAGTTCATGTCTATTTCTCAATATGTGAGTCAGTAATTAAAAGCTAACGTTAACTGGTTACAAACTAAATTAAGGAAAATTTCCCAAGTCAAGACCTTTCTTGCCAGCAGCAAAACTGTGAGTTCACACTATATTTAGGCCAAATCAAAAAGGTGAATAGAAAAAAGTATGGTCAGCAGACTTGTCAGGCTTGAGCCTGACTGTACCATCCTCTGGCAGTGTAGTTGGAAGTTTAGTGTTCTAAAGCTGTGCCACATAAGTAATCAGAGACAACCATTATTAACCACTGATTAGTAGACATGCTTATATTCACTGGTGCTTGTTTTCTTCAGTGGCTATCAAAGGCAAAATGGCAGTGTAACTTTTAGAAGAATTGCATTTTATACCAGCATTTGGGGAAAGCACAGCATGAAGTTTCATATTAAGTCACACAGTGGTGATGAATATCTTTTGTGTCCTGCTTCCTTGAGCAGCCATGGTGCTGCTCATTAACTCTAATATGGCATTAATATCAGCTAGTGACAGTAATGCTAGCACTGGTGTGTTTGCAGATGCTGAGATGTGATTATAGATGTAAAACCTAATATTTTTCTTTCCTCACTCTGGATGCTCAATATTTTTTTAAGTAACCTTGAAACACCCATCTCCATGTCTCTTTCAATGTGATGGGATTTTAGTGGTCAATTACATGGGACCATAGAGATGAAAAATGTGGTTATTATTTCAGTTGAATTTATAGCATGTTCCAAGTACCTTTAGAATGATAAAAATAAGTTGAACACAATTTTCATGACTGAGATATCTCTAAACCACTTACTACATCACTTGAAAAATTGCCTAATTTTTTTTCATTTCAGTGTTCATCTAATGTTAAGTTGCATCAAAGCTAAGAAAAAATATGAAGATAATTTTCATCTATCAGCAATTGTATGTGCTCAGCATCAATAATTAAATTAAGGGTGTTGATTATCTTCATGTAGTTTGTTTTGAGTAAGTGTAAAGTTAAAACTAAACCATACTATGTTTAATGATTTAGGAAATTAATGGTCTAGGCTGAATTCCTAGAGACCCTTTTGGGGTTTTTTGTTGCTAGCTCTACTTCAAGTTATATGGTTAAACAGCATTTGTAACTAATAAATGTTTTTTGTTTGTTTGTTTGTTTGTTTTTTTGTTTTGTTTTTTTTTTTTTTTTTTTTTACAAAATTAAATAAAATGCTGGTCCTACCCTAACTCTTGGTAAGACTCAGTAAGTACTCAAATGTGGCACTATCAAAACAGAAGCAAGGACTGAGCAGATGGAGCAATCATACCACTTCACTAATCCTATAGTATGCTCCTGTTTCATGACTGAAACTAATGTGCAGTATACTTTAGGAGATCATGTTCATTTTTCCTTGTGGGAAATACTTAGTCTTCCTATCTGCAGCCGAACATGCTGGCATCTTGTTCAACAATTATGGAATTAAAGAGTGACTCGCTGTTTCAGGATAAATGGAAACAAAATAACTTGTGCCTTTATTGCAATGATGTGAGTTCTGTCCCAGGGGCCAGGCTGAGGGTGAACACACAGTTGTGAAGAGAGTGAGGAGACAGCTGAGGTATTTCCTAATATTTGACTGCTTGCCTTTCAGCATTAGTACCGACATTTAATGCAATTTTGTTTGTAATATTAAGAAATTGGACTATTTAACTTGCCTATGGGTCTATTCGCTATCTTTTAGAGGCTGAGAATCAAATCAGAACCAAACTCCTTTTATTTGTTTTCCCTCTTTTTTCTCTAGAGTGCTGTAGCATTCCTGTTTCTTTTATATGTCAGCTATTTCCTTCAGTATTGTTTAACTTGCTTCTGGCATCTGAATTCTGATAGCTTAAAATTTCAGAGCCGTTTTTCTTATCATCATTTGTCCAGTACTTAGCTTCAAGTGTAGGTAACTATTACATTGTATGTGATCTCTCATTTCTTTACCTGAGTAGGGAGTTTTGAGTTGAAGTCATTGATCATACCAGAATTGTTGCACATGCCAAGGTTGTATTCCAGTTTTAATTTCAAGTATTCTTTTCATTGACAAGTGTTTGAGTGAAATGTATTTGTGTCACTTTTTAAAATTTTCTAGGAATAAATCTCACTAATTCTTTTACAGCTATTGCTATATAGAATGAATAACACTGAAAAATATAGAAGAAACTGCTATAACATATATATTTAATATAGGTTTCTGTGGACAAAAGTATAATATGCTTCTAAAAGTGAACAGCTATATATAAATGCATATATACATACATATATATTTATGGCCCACTGTTAAATTGAATATAATAATCTTTTGATTCAAAGCTAGCTAATGCTTGTTTTCATAACTGTATGGTATCACAGTTAAAAAAATACACACTTATATTTAGTATTTCATGTGTTTTCTGTCACAAAATATTATCACAAACTTTCCTCTGTACAATTGGAAAAATGTTATGATTTAACAAGTGACTTTCCTTCTAGAAGCAGTGATTTTATCGTCTCTTGTGAGAGTCTGCTCAGATTTAGTGACGTTTATATAACATTAAATATGTTTTTTTTCCCCTTTCTCACTCATATTCCTTCAAGACTTCCTGCCAAAATCACTGAATGTTCCCAAGCTAGACTCTTGCCATGGAGACATAGTGTGGGTTCACTGAAAAGTTTGTTGTCACAAGGCCTTTATGTGAAGAGGAGGTAGAAACAAACCCTTCCTCCCCAAGACGGCTCTGTGGAGCTGAATTCCTCCCAGCCCGTAAGATGCTGACAGACACAGGCATTCTTGATTTCTTTCTTTCAAACCAACTTTCATACAGGCAAGAGGCTATCAGACTTTAGTGATGGGAATGAAGGGGAAAAGGACAGATTCCTCAGGAAATACTAGATCAATACATGACTCCAAAACTGCTTGTCATGTAGAAATTAGATAGGCAACACAGCCTATGTATAAGGTAAACACAACAATGGCATTACCTAGAGGGAAAAAATAAAAATCTTTCATTACAAGAAAACTTTCTTTGCAATTCTATGCCTTGATTCAGTAGGCTAGCTAGAATATCCCAGGGAAACAATACCAGCACAAACAGCTTAAAACACAGTCCCTGTACACATCTTAGCAGAATTCATTTTTGTATTCTTCTGTCATAAAATACAGTAAATGTTTCTGTGAACCATGTTGTTATCTTTTACAACCAGATTATTAAGGGCAATGCCCCAGTATCTTAATTACGGATGGTGGCAGTTTTGAATTATGTAAGATTCTTCTGCTGTATTGGTAATTTCTCTCTGAGATTTTACAAAGCTTTTTATTTGGATGCTTTGTGTTGAATTACATTAGTATTCCATAAGAAATATAAAGTGTATGGAGGAGTCTGGTAGTAATGCTAGTCTCTAAAATGACTGAAAAAAAATCACAGTCTATTTCAGCATTCTTAGTAAGAAATTTGGACAATTATGTACTATGGCTTTGAATTATGGATAATTTACTCAATTTTTGTGAGATGGTAGTTATAATAGACTGCATTCTGAAACCCTTTCACTAAAAATTTGCAAAACATCCAACACAGAATAATTGTAATTAAACATTAACTTTAAAAGCACTGAAAAACAAGGGCTTTTCAACTTGAATTGTTTCCTATTTTTTAATAAATGTATATGCATATACATAACTCATATATGATGTATATGTATATGCATAATTTAATGCATATGTACATATTTAACTGCACCAGAATAAATTTTAAAATAAACTAAGAACTAAAACTCTCTTTAAACAAAGTGAAAGTTAAAAAGAAAAACTTTTGGGTTTGCTTTACAAGATCCACCTAGTCATCCTATTGTATATTAGTTTGACCATGACCTATTAATTCCCCCAGCAACTTTAAGGAATAGTGATTCTTTCTTTTTCTATAGAAATAGAAATTTCTATAAACTTGAATAGTCAATATTTTGTGCTGCTTCATATGCTTGGAAGGGGTCTTAAGGGTTTCATTTCACAAAATGCTGGCACCAAACTACTTTTGAGGGCAACGTTATGCTCAGAAATGGTGTTGAAGGCCTAAAAGCTACAGTAGGAGCCTGCATACCTTCTAACTGCCATGACCTGTCAAATTCCACAAATATTTCCCCTATGAGGCTTAGAGCTTCTGATTGCTTGCAGAGCTCTGACCCCTAATCAACATAACTTTCCAACAAAAGGATTTAACAGAGACAAAAAGCTCAAGTTTTAAAGGTGGTAATAGGTGAAGAAGGATTTTTTTCCTTACGCTTATATCTAGCAGCTTTATTTGTTTAAGATAGTTGCATCTGTAATTTGAGGTGCAGCTGGTAGTATCTGAGAATTTTCTCTTAATAAATCCATCCAGAGTTGTAGCAGGCTGACCAGTGCCTTTGATCTCCCCCAGCTTCCTCTTAAGGAAGTCTATATTCCCATTCTGTGAACTTCTGCACCGTAAATCTAAGTTTTCTAAGATAGGAGAAGTGCTTTCTGACCTACAGAGAATGTGAAGCTGTGGATTCTTTTAGATATCATGCCTGCTGTATGGTTGTAAAGCATTAGGTCAACAACTCAGAGGATTCCTTTAAAACCTTGGTTACTCTGGAACTGGGAAGCAGAGTAAAGTGTCTTGACCCGGCTGACATGGATTATCTGTAGGCAATAACTGTTGAACTCAGTTTTCCCAAGAGAGGTATCAGTTCTGATAGTTTGCTGTCTTGTTATTAAAAGAATGCCTATCTAATAAAAATATTCAGGTTTAAGAGTCATATATATTTTCTTTAATGTAAACAAATGAGAGATTTTCAGGTTCTATATAGAAATAACCTCTCCTCCTTTTCCTTAGAGAAGCTCATCAAGAAGCCTTCAATTTTTTACTGTTAATACTACCAATTTTTTATTGTATTAACATCTTTTTCCATCAATTATTTAGCTCTTGGCTTTAAATATTCAACTAAAATGGATAATAGTCCACGTAGGCTCTGTGATGCACGTAAAAGGACTTATACAAATATATATATATATATATTTCAGTGATCTTTACCTAACAATGAAATAACTTTTGACTTACAATTTCTATCAATCATAGCATTGTTTTCATTATTTTTCTGAATTTAATAATGCAATTGTAAAGCTATCTTAAAATGGTAATGAGCTCTATCTACAATCAGTAATCATTTAGCATTTTGACTTTCTAAATATATAAGTATTCAGACTTAGATATTAGTGGAAAGCTGTTAGGTCATTATGCTGTTCACTGAGAGTCATTCGGGAACTGCAAGACTGTACATGATTCTCATTAAGTGAAATATCTGCAATGATAATATATTATTGTGTCATCTGCTTAAGAAATTGGTATAAATTAGCACTTTAATATCTGGCCTAATATTAATCAGTACAATATAAACTATGTGCAAATCATGTATATCAGGATTAATGGATTTTCCAGTCTTGTCTGAAATTAAGTTTGAAAGTACTCTGAAAGAATATTTTAGTCAAAACTCTTCGTAACACAGATGTGCATTGTGGTATCCAGTCCTAGCCACAGGATCCAGCTGGATGTTGACACACAGGGATACCATCTCTCTGTGCCTCTGAGACCTATATGGGAAGTACATATTTGTAGTACATATTTGAGCCAGAAATATACTGGCTCCCCACATCTGGACAAGAAAGGCAATATGGCACTGGCTTGAGCTGCGACTTACTTGCCTGTTCTCTATCTAAATTGAGCAAATTACTGACTACTGGGACCAGACATGTTCCCAAACTTGAGAAATCACTTCAGTCCTATTTGTGTCTTAAAGTAAGAAAGTAAAAAAAGGTAATAAAGGTAGGAAAAATAATTGTATCTGGAGTATCAACATATTTGCCATTTATAAATGCGTATGTTAGCAATTGGATCACTAACTAAACTATTGATTCCATTGTTAAATGTGCATTCAGAAATTTGAAACACTTCCAAAAAGTTTTATATTGATATACTTCATCCTGGATACCACAATAATTATTTTTTCAAACGCCAGTATGAAGCACATATTTACATTGTAAAGACAATTTTGCACAAATACCCTGTGAACTGCAGGATGAATCAGAATATGAAACACAGAGCAATGCTTGCCAGCTCTTGTGCATGTTAATAGCCTTTATTCAGGAGTCTGTCTGACTTTAATGAAATTCATGATGCATTTATGAATAAGTGATGTCAGAAGGACTAATCTGAAGGCATTTCTCGAGCAGCAGTTAGCTCTGCTGTTTGTCCTAGCCACACTATTTCTAATGAGCCGGCAGGCTTGAAGTCCTTTCCAGCTTTAATTGTGGTCCTGCTTTTCTTGACATTGAGACTGGATTGAGAGCCTTTGTGCTGGTCTCTGCAGCAATGACCTCAGTAATCTTGTCCACTAGGGCAGTGACAGGAGTCTCAGGAATAAAGGCTTCTCTACCACTGTCCTGCCTGGGACAGTAAGAGAGGCTTCTTTATGAGAAGGTGAGGATTTGGTGCCATTATGTAGAAAGAGCTCAGAAACTCTTTGCTCCTCTGCCCTCGGCAGAAGTCTTACCTGCCCTATGCCTGTTTTGCTGCATGTAGCTCTCTAAACTCCAGGTTCATGGCTGTGCACAGCAGGACCTGGCTGGTGTTTACCTGTTCTTTCACATCCCAGCAGCTCTTGTCCTGCCTGATGCTCAGGCAGTGTTCTTGAAGGACAGAGGTAACTTACCAGTTCCAAGTGGCATCCTATCATTCTCATTTATGTGTTTGGAGCACATTAAGAACAGATTTTTTCTATTCATTGCAGTGCATGATATGCCTAAAGGAATAAAGACCAAGTTAATAATCTGTCTCATTTTCCAGAGGAGTCTTCTGTCCCCTAGGTTCCAGCATGGAGCTACAGGGTACAGTGCCCCCACTCAAGAGAGTGTTTACACAATATCTCCATCCAACACAGATTCAGCTCTGAGGTTCCAGTGCTGTAACTCCAGATCCTGCCATCTATCCACTGAGCTCTAAAGAGGACTACACAGAGACAAGGAAGGGCCCTGCTGCCTAACATCTTGAGATTTGTGGATACCAGACACCTATTTGTTGTGTCTTTTCAGACATGAGAGAGAAATGCAAACTACTGGACTCTCTTTCTTGGTTCAGTTGCTAGGCCCACTAAAAAGACTATGTATCAGCAGACTGTGATCTGCTACTGAGTGAAATCTGTTTCCTCTCGGAGCTGCTGGGGTCACAAAGGAGTAAAGGTGACTCAGGATGATGCCTGGAGTGCCAGGGTTGTCCACCCTAAGAAGTTTAGATTGGACAGAGACATTTAAGTCTGTTTTCCTGGGATGAGACAAAGATGGTTAATGAAGATGGTGAACATTTTAATTTTGCTAATGCTTGATGGTAGACTCCCCAGTGTGCTTTCTTCTTGCTGTGTGCTGGTGCAGGGCTGTGTGAGGTGTTGGATGTGCAGGGTTCTGAAGGCAAGAAAAGACCAGAAGTGACCTGCTGAACTTTCTGTAAAGGAAATGTGGAATTTGTGTTCCTGGCCTGCTGGTGTGTATGTATGCATGCTAATTAGAGTTCATCGGTATAGTTTCTTTCATTAACATCTTTTGGAAAAGAGAAAGGTAAGAGATACAGGGCTGCCAAGTATCTTTCCCAGAGAAAAGAATAACATTTTCAGTGAAGAAATGTATCTTAATACTCAATCAAAATCTCCTCTGGAGCAACCTGATACTCTTTCCTCTTCTGTTCCTTGTTACTTGGAAGAAGAGACTGGCACCCACCTGGCTATACCCTCCTTTCAGGCAGTTATAGAGAGTGATAATGTCTCTCCTGAGCCTATTTACTCCAGGCTAAACAACCTCAGCTCCATCAGCACCTCCTCATCAGATTTGTGCTACAGACCCTTTGCCAGCATCATTGCCATTTGATGGACATGCTCTTCCACCTCAATGCCTTTGTTGTTGTGAGAAGCCCAAATTGGAGGTGAAATAAGAACCCAAACCTGTGCCTGTAGAGACCAAAAAAATCTAAGTGACTGCCCTTTGTGGACACCTTGTGCAACTCCCAGAGGCCATTCAGTGTGTGTGGTGTTTGCCAGCTCCTTATCTTAACTGCATTTCTCCCTCTTTCCTATTCTGCACAGTACACACTGTGCTTTGCCCTCGGAGCCATTCCACCTTTGCTGTGCTAGGAGAGAAGCTTTGCAGCATGAGGGCAGGAATGAACAAGTCACCATGTAACATGGGCTGTGAGCAGTGTCACAGGGCAAGCTGGCAGTGTGGGATGTGCCTGGTGCAAAGCCTCCCAAAGAGCCAGTCCTCTCAATGAAGTGGGATTTTGCAGAGCAGTATCCTTCAGCAGGTCTCCTTGCTGGGGACAGGGATGTCTTCCATCTTCTCTTTTATATGAAGTGGCTGAGAGGGAAAATTCACTGAGAGCGTCAGTACTGTTCTAAGTGTCTGATATTCCATGGGGATCTAGAAAATGAGCAAAGATCAGTTTTCAAAAGTTTTCCTGGAGACGAAATAATCAAGGCTGTGAGGAAGGGAGCATGGGAAAGATGCATGTCAGGTGTCAGTTGCTTAAACACATGTAGATGTATGGCACTGCAGAGCACTACAGCTGTTCACTTGGCTCTAATACTGGCTTTGAAAAAAATTATTAAGGAAAGGTTTTGGTGCAAATGTCTCAAAGCTGGTATCCTGTATAAGAGATCAAATCATAGCTACTTTTGAGCTAAATCTTTGGGCAACTATCTGGGGACTGCACAGTGGGGAGAAGCCTTTAAAAGAAAAATGAACTGCCTACAAATAGAAAAATGCCAAGAACTTTTATTTGAAGCCTAACCAACCGTTCAAAAGTGGCTCATCAGTAGCCAGTAAAAATTTATATTTTGCACAATATACTCTTTTGTCAAGGGATGCATTAAATGTCCAGCTGGTTCAGGCAGCAAAAAAACACTTAGTTTTGAATATATTCCTACTTCAAGAATTTAACAGAAAGCAGCATAAGAGAACACAAAGAAAATATTTCTTACCAAGTTGCTTCACTTTCCTTCTGAAGTGATAATGTAAAAATGATGCATTGGTCATTTTCTTGAATACCTAGTGTTTATATGTGAAAGAATTTTAGTCAAAAAAGGCAAAATATTATAAGAAACACTTTCTTTTATGAGTTTCTGAAAACCAAGATTGCTTTAAAACTGTTATAAACTTTTTTTTGGTTCTCTTTCAACCAAAATTACAACCTGTAAGCTTTCAACACATTTTCTAGAGGTTGATAAAATATTAAAAAGCAAGTCATTAATCTTTTATATGAGCTGTATTTTATTCTTAGTATGTCCTCACATGGTTATAGATTTCTTACAATCTACTAAAGTCAATAAATTGAAAGAACACTTTCAATTTCTAGAAGCTCAGTTCAAAAGTCTTTATGCACTAGTACTGAAAAGCTTTTCATCTATTTAAGCTGTATATCATAATTATGCCACTAATATATAACTAAGTAAAGCATCAAATTAAATTATTTTATAATGCTACAATTCAGATATATAAATAGCTCTAAAATTCTAACACATGCAAAAATTCTCCTATTCTATCAATAGTACTTCTAAATTTAATTTGCCTGTCTTTATTCTGACAAAATTATTTTCACTTTTATTTTTATGAGGATTATAAAAACATAAAAATAATTTATAAACAAAGGAAGCTGAACTTTAAGTGCTATCATTCAGTAAAAGAATTTTCAGTGGCATTTTGTCAATGTAAATATGTTGACTACTTTAATTGATGTGACTGAGAGCTTTTCTTTAAGAACCAAATGGAAAATATTACAATAGCTTTAAAGTTACACTGTAAAGTGTGAAAATGTGAAAAAACATTTCAGATATTCAGTAACACTAAATTAATTTCTCTTCAGATATAATATCATAAGTACTGAGAAGTATCTGAATTGTCTTGTAATATGTTCTTTCATATTAAATAGTTTTTAAAATTAATTACTGTCATATCTGAATAGATACTGTAATACTATAGTATGCAACTTTGTAAGGGAAGAATATGAAGCTATTCCATTCTGCCATTAAATATTTTAAAAACATAATTATATGCAGAGCATATACTTCTTCCATGCTTGATAAAACTTTGCTTTTATTTTTTATGGTGGTAAGCTAGCACCCAAAGCCGTATTTTTACACTCTGCTTACCATGAATTCAAGATTTATAAATTCTTGGTTTTGTTTCTGTTCTACTCCCAGCCTTAGTGGAGCATTATTAGTTGTCATAGTGATCCCAGTGTAAGTGGAATTAAGTGAAACCTGAGTATATTTCTATCATTCTATGAACTTTAAATGTTCTTTCCCTCTTCCTTCCCTCTGCCATTCTTTTCTGTATGTACAGGTGTTTAGGAAACAAACAAAAAAAAATCAAAATAGATAGATGCCATATTTATCCATTAGATGGTAGCCTTCCATTACTGTGGACTATGTTTATGTTGTTTTCCCTTTTTATTGTATGCATGAAAAAAAATGTTATATCTCATTGGTTGTTTAATAAGTGCTAATTGCAATTGTGTAGTATTGTACTTTTTATACAGATCTATTTAAAAACATTTTAAAATTAGGGGAAAGCAATACATTCATGAGATGAGTGAGAATTAAAAATCTCTTGTGGGCCCAACCTATTTTTACATGTTTTTTCTGGTCACACAGACATTTTCCCAGCACAACATGTTAAGGTGCGAGTTGCTTAAACATGTGTAGATGGATGGCACTGCAGAACACTACAGCTGTTCACTTGGCTCTATGTATTGACTTTGAAAAAAAATATTACATTTATGAAAGGTGTTTCCTTCAGAAATGTTTAGGGCTTCAGACTGGGTTTGTAGTAGCTTCTGATTTTCACAGACACCTCACTTCCCAGGAAGGTACTTCTGACATTCACACAAGATTAATACTGGAATAACATTGCCAGTCTTCAGGAAGCAATCATTTTTCCTGCCCCAGTAAATAAGAAAGAGCAGTTTGTTCTATAAACCTAGCTACTGAATAGATAGATAGATAGATAGATAGATAGATAGATAGATAGATAGATAGATAGATAGATGATAGAGAGATAGATTATCTTGTTTGTATTTCTGCTGAACTGGAAAAAGAAAAACAGAGTGGTTTGATTTGAACACATATATGAAAATCTTCCTATTTGATTGCAGTATGCAATAAGAATGCTAGAAATTAATCTAACTAAATGATGACTCATATGATCATCATAGATGATTGAAAAGATTAAATGGCTTCTGACAGACACTGACTGTTTAGGAAGAAAGGTGCACTTCTTTTGCAGTATAAAACCATAGAGTGACTGTGTAAAACTTTATAATATCAAAAATAAAATTAAAGAGGTAATGCAGACAGGTATTGAAATTATATTTAAGCAAAAATGGAATATAAAAGTAGTTCTTAAAAACTCCAAGTGTAGCTTTTAATATCTTATTACATTCTAATTGTAAGTCTTTTACATACATGTGTTAGCAAGCATTTATTTATTCACAGATGAAAGAGGAATAGTGCCTAAAATTATGATATGGACCAGTTTTGAAATTCAGAAGAATCAGAGTTTGTGTTAAATTAGTTCTTTAAATGCACAGGTAAGGCTTTAAACATTCCAGCCCATCTTGCAGACATGAAAAGTTCTCTGTTGCTGTGAAAAACACTCAAAGCTGATATCAGCTGCTAAATTTAAAGAAAAAATATGTATAAAATAATATGTATTTTTACTTCTTTATATTATTTTCCTGGATTTATACAGATTCATATATTTCACTAGGCAAATTGAATTTAACATTTTCAGGAAAGCTTATATAATTTCCTGTAACAATTGTACTTGACCTCTCTGGAAAATGTCCCCCTCTTTACACTTCAGAAATGGCCTTTGGTAAAAGAGATGAGTCTGTGTAGAAATAGCCCTTTTCCATCCCCTGCTTTTCTTCTTTAAATCCTTAGGCAGCCCTCGAGGTTCACACTGGGCACAAGAGCAGTGAAGCCTGGTACAAATACTGGCTGACTTGGCACAGTGTCCCTCACGTGTAGCAGAGCTTTGCTCTAGGAATGGTGCAGGTTCAGTGAATGGCCTTCAGAGCAGCTGCCAGCAGTCATTTCTGGCACACGACAAAAGGAGATGTGTGCCATGCAAAAGCCTTTTGCTAGGCTTCAAGGGATTAAAGAATAAGGACTGGAAGAATGTGGCACAGGGACAGCGTTGCCTATAATCCATGAGGACTACTAGAAAGAGAAAAATCTCCTTTATGATTATTTAATAGATTAGAAAGAGCATTGGTGTGACTTCCCTTCCAGCACTGTTCTAGAGTGACATAGTATGTCAATCATAATATCCTGCCCTTAGCACAAAGAAATATGGGGACAATATATTATGGATATGCAACATATGGAAATCGAAGCCATTTGAAAAATTATTTAAGAATCATTTCCAGGCATGACTCTGAGTCACTATTTTCAGTAGCTTTACACATCAAAAAAGAATCAGCAACAGCTTTTGATCTATAACTGGAGAGAAATTAAGAAAGAGCATTAATGATGTGCCTTCCTTTTCTTTGTGTATTGATATGAAAAATTACTCTGGGGGAAAGAAATTTAAACTAAAGAAAAATTTCTGAGAGGGCAGGAAAAGGTGATTTCAATTTCAGTAGACTTGTGGCAATTTGCATAAACCAAGGATCTTTCTTTCAGCCTTCTCAATTAAAAAAAAGGGGGGGGGGGGAGACAGAATAATTTTTGTCTATTCACTATTTGATCAGTTTGATTTGTGTTGTTCCCACTCCTGTATCACAAGCAGAAACTCTTCAGTAAGAAATCACTTCTTTCTAAGAGATGAGCCAAGAGCCAGAATTGTTATTATCTGAGAACATTGTCATATAGTGTAAGCAATGCAATATATAAATGTCAAACATTAAAACCAAATTATATATTGATTATTTTTCAGTGACTAGGATGAGACGTCTGTAGATTTGGATTTTTTTTGAGCTTTTTTTCCCTTTTTTTTTTTCTAGTGTGCACATGCACAGCCTCATAATAAATGGCCAGACATGAGGCTATTACTAGCTGATACTGTAAGAATCTTTACTCCCTACAATGCTTAGTGCTGAGATGATTTTCATTGCTGGAAGCCTGAAGATGCATACAATTTAGAGATGAGTTCTACTTTTCCAAATTATGTTCTGATTTTTTTTTCTTTTGGCAGTTTTACATGCTGTCTTTGTTGTAGCATTATTATTATTATTGTTATTATTATGATGATGATAATTATCATCATCATCATCTATAATTTAACAGCTTTTTTATAGCTGTGTTAAATTCCCCACGGTCTAAGCAAATACACCATTGACCATCATTTATGTCTACAGTAATAAAAGAAGTTATTATTTCAGCAGTTTTCTTGGCTATTTGTAAAGGGAGTTTTATGCTATCTACTCAGGTTTCATTTTGTTCTGAAGACCATGGTGTGCTTTAGTATGTGGAGGAATCACAGAAGCAATCTATCTGTCTACTCAAATTTCATATTTAACAGGTAACATCACTAAGGATTTAATAGCTTTAAGGATTTAAAGGACAGGCTGAATAATTTATCTTGGTACTGCATCCCTATGCTGTTTTCATTCTAACACAGGGATGTTATAAAACTATAATTTTAAGTGACACTATAATTTCTCATTCCAGCATATGATAAAAATTTCTTGTTTCATTTTATCAGCAGAAGTATAGGGATGTTAATGAGTAGGAAACTGTATGTTTTAGCATTGTCCAAGGTTAAGGGCTTAACAATTTGCCAAAGGTACTGTGTTCTTTACTCACCTGTAGTTAGATCTGTTGGCTCCTGAACAAATGTACTTCCCTTCCCTTCCCTTCCCTTCCCTTCCCTTCCCTTCCCTTCCCTTCCCTTCCCTTCCCTTCCCTTCCCTTCCCTTCCCTTCCCTTCCCTTCCCTTCCCTTCCCTTCCCTTCCCTTCCCTTCCCTTCCCTTCCCTTCCCTTCCCTTCCCTTCCCTTCCCTTCCCTTCCCTTCCCTTCCCTTCCCTTCCCTTCCCTCCCCTTCCCCTCCCCTTCCCCTCCCCTCCCCTTCCCCTTCCCCTCCCCTTCCCCTCCCCTTCCCCTCCCCTTCCCCTCCCCTCCCCTCCCCTCCCCTCCCCTCCCCTCCCCTCCCCTCCCCTCCCCTCCCCTCCCCCAGATATAGTTTTTAAAGCATTTTCTTCTGCAGTTTGTAGAACAGCTGCTGGGACATTAAGAAGTATGTTCTCATATTCCTAATATGCCACTTATTGTAGCACTCTCCCCTTCTTATATTTGTTCAATAATGTTTTGGGAATAAGGGCAATCTGATTTACTTTTGATGAAAACGTTACTGATTCATTGGAGATTCACAGGCAGATTTTCAGCTGGCTATATTCATTCAAATAAGGCATCTTAAGAGATAACACACTTCAAGCTGTGATTTGCCTTCCTTCCATCTTCCCCTTTGCACTTCTTATTTCTTCCCAGATATGAATTTTGAACTACTGTTAAGGGTGTGCTATGAGGATGTGGGTTTACACTGACTAGTAACTATCAGATTCTAAAATACAGATGACTGAATACCATCTGCATTTTAATTGTTGCATAGATAATAGAATCCCAACGATCTACACTGGTAGTAATTACCATAGATATTCCTAATAAAGTTGGTGAGATTTGAAAAATGTATTTTCATTTCTTGTCTTTCAGTTTCTCATTTGGATCTCCAAATGGTAAGGCATTCTACTAGGAGAGTTTTCATGTCTTTCTTATGAGCTGTTGTGAGATGACTTTGCACTGAAGTTTTCAGTTCCTGCATCTGGTGGCACAAATGAAAAGTTGTAAGTGTTTTTATTACTTTTTTTTCATATTTAATTTTCATATTTAATACTAGGTAATGGAATTGTAGCTTAGTTCTCTACCAATGTCAGAGGTTACATCCTGAGAGTTTCAGATTAGGGCAAGAAAAATCTACTGGAAGGGTGGGGCAACACTGGAACAGGGTACTCAAAAATGTTATGGAATATACCTGGCGATTTTCAAACTTTGGCTAGACAAAACCACAGCTGACCTTTTCTAGTATTGGTTATAGCCCAATTCCATATGGGAATTGACCTGCATGAACCCCATTGACTACCCCCCTTCAACCAGCACTTCTATCTTGAAGTGGAAATGCTGTGACTCCATAAAACAGCCACCATCACAAAGGGCTGCACATAAGGATAACCTTCCTGGAGAATCAGTGGTTTTGGACTTGTTGATTTTCAGGGACTGCTCAATACCATACCAACATCCTGTGATTAAAAGGGATTATGAAAAATCTGGTCACTTCTCTTATGTAATTGACCCAGTACAGAGAAGTGTATCACAAACTAGAGCCTCATTTCCATAGCTTATTTTAGTCTGACAAGGAGTTGCACCGATGTTTGCTCTGGACTGTTTGCAAATTACATAGTTGTGTCCTTGTGACCTGAGTCACACAGCACAGTCTAGGCAGGACAAACAAGGAACTCAACCTAGGTATTTTTCAGCCTGTCTTTAAACCTCATACATCACTACATTATCATCAAATGATGATTCATGGTCAGCCTTTTGTAACTGGCATGTATTAATGGAATTATAACCAGTATCTTTTTCTATGTAAATTCACTGTTTCCTCTTTGCCATAGGCAAATGTGTTACTCCTGCTACAACTCAGCATACCTGATTAGGTTATTACAGAGTACAGTACAGTCCTTCTGTTCTTATATTTTCACATTTCACTAAGGCAAACCGACTCACTAACAAAATTATTTTAACTGTATGGTCTCCTCAAATGTCTTTACCAGTCAGTAGTCCTTGATGTCTTATTGAGGTTCATCACTGAATGCAGAAAAAGAATAATTTCCTTTTTATATTTTTTCTAATGCTGTTAAATCAAAAATGTTGATAGGCTAAACTTGAAATACTTCTTACAGAAATCTGCAGCAAATGGTATGGTTGTTACTTTATAGAATGACTGTATAAAATGAAGATGAATGGGAAGTGATCATTCCCTCTTCCTTTCCAATATTTACTTTAACCTATGTGTTTGGTGCTTGCTTACATTAAATTAAATGGTATAAAAACTTCTGTCCCAAACCTGGACGATTGAGTGAACCTTTTCTTTGGTTAAGAGATACTTTCTTTTATCTTCCATGTTACACTGCCTTGTATTTCTCAGAATATTTCTTCCTTAGTTAACTACTATTAACATGGGTTAGTTAAATAGAAATAACTCTAAGGCTGAAGAGGCAGCCAGTTTTTTCAAATTAATATTATCCTCTGCTGGGTAGATTTTAATGAATTATCCATAAAGCAGCATAAATGGAAATGGGTATCCTGACTCTGCAATGAACAATAAAAGTCATTACACAAGAACAGGTCATGCTGAAAGTCCTTGAACGACAATAAGCTGTCTCTAATTATTAGTCTATGGCAATGTGGATTTTTACATCCTTGGAAAATTAATTGTATAGCACTAGGAAGATTTTGCATTTTTCCTCCTACTTGTCTCATGATGCTTGTCATGCATTTCTTATTTCCATTTTTCTACTGTGATAGGATTCTACTAATCTGCTTCAAATAAAATTTGGAGAAAATAATTCTACATTTCTAGACTTCTCAAAATCTACAGCAATATCTTAAGACAGGAGTAATCTTACCTAACTTTATTCTTGAAGAAAATTGAGTAAATGGAAAGAGTTTACCTATTCAGAGTACCTTTCTGAAACAGCTATCTTAGCATACATTTGATTACTTTATAATGAGTACCTGTGTAAGCACCATGGATTATATGACTAATGCTTAAGTGACTAAAACCAGAGGATTAACTCTTTCCTAATGTTGAAAGTGTTGCTGTTTCTGCTCACAGTACTATCAACCAGCTTCAAGGTACTGCCTTCATAGCTCAAAATGTGGGAGACAGTGATACAATAATTTATTCTTGGCTTTATGCCTTGTCTAGGTCTGGTACTACATCAGTCATCCCAGACTGTCTTTTTGATTATTCTATAAAAACTTTCCCCATCCAAATTCCTCATTAAATGTATACGTCCACCAACAACAGGGACTGAAATCTCATGATCTCTGTCCCAGACTCCCCCAAATTCACTATCCAATATTGTGTCCATTCTGTCCATTTCCTTGTAAACCAGGAATTTGCCAGTCCTTCAGTCCTTGAGGAGATGCCAGATTTGGTGATGTTTCTGGCCTCCGCATACATTTTGCTTACTGTCAGTACCTTCACATATGTGCTGCTGACGGTTTGCTTAGAGTATTTCCAAAAGTCATAAGGAGTGAGGAGTTTCTGGTGAGACATAGGCAGGACAGTCTGGCACTCCACTGGAAGTTCCATTGTTGTGAAATACTTTTAGCATTATACTTTCCATTCTTATGAGAACACTTTTCTCAAAATGTTAGAAAAGGAATGTAAGTTTCAAGACTTGCTGCTTTCTGGAAGACACCATAATATTCCTCTTGAGGACACCAGAAACCCTATTGTACAGAACAGCTCTGTCCTGTGTCCAGTGTCCTTAACAGATCAGAGCTAAGGTGACAGTGGTGGGTAGGAGCACTAATCCTATATAATTATTATTATATTCATATATATTTTATATATATATATAATAGTAGTAGTAGTAGTAGTAGTAGTAGTAGTAGTAGCAGCAGCAGTACATAATTATATAATAATTATATAATTATAATCCTATATAATTATATGAATATAACTATATAATTGGTGTCATCCCTACCTAAGTCTCATTTTTAACCTTGTCTTTCATACATAAAAGAAAATAAAGAAAAAAGGAAAAGCAGCTTTCTTTAATCCAGAGTAGAGTGAAACACCAAGTAATATGTTTCACAAACACAAGAAGAATCAAGTTGTTTACTATGTCATGTTGGCCTTTTGCACAGTGTTAATTAAATCACACATTGCTCAGACCTTCTAATTAACAGTATGCTATGTGGAGGAAGTCTTTCAGTAATTAACCTTTCAGTTAATCAAAGCACATTTTCTGCTTCTCTCCATATTAAATCTATTTCATGTTTTTTTTCTCCCTTTATTTCTTATCATTTATTTTGTGGTCTAGATCTTGCCTTTGAAATACTAAGATCAAGTCCCTGATTCACAGCTATCAAAAATTTGAGCTACACTGTAAGATAACAGAGAAGGGTAAAGCTTATTTTAATTCTAATAATTCTGAATTAAAATATCAGTTCTAGTATGATAGAAAAATAAGTCCCATGAGCCATTTTTTTGGTTGAAATGATATGCACTAATAAAGATGTTCTGCTTTTCATTCAAAATCAATGGTTATTCATTTTAGGAATGTAGAAGTCTTTTTCTAAAGGAGACATAATTGTTGCTTATGTATACAATAGAACTTCATCAAACTGAAAACTGAGCTTACATATCACTTGCAGATTTTCTCTTCATTTTCCAGAATGTTTCAAATTCTTAACCATTTCTTAGGTAGTATTATTTTTCATTGTATTCTATAAAAATATGGAGTTATTTATAAAGAAAGTGAGAGGCTTACAAGCCAACATATACATATTTGAAAGTATAAAGAGGTCAGGTAAAAATCTCTGAAAGAATTTTCTGTTTAATAAAGTAATTTTAAAAAGTGCAAACTCTTTGAAAAATATAGTTTTCTCCAGCAAAGAGCAATCTTTTTTCTCTCTTGTATCCACTTAAGGAAGTAGAAAAATGTATTTCAACTTGACTATATGGAAGAGAGTAATTGCCAAATAGTCAACCTAAGTGATCTGCTAGTTGATGTTTTATCAACATTTTTGCTGAATTAATTAAATATTACCTCATGCATATGTGTTTCCATGTTTTCAACTTACATAAACTTAGAAAAGCCTACAAATAATCTTTAAAGAGAGAGCATGCAGTGACAGGAGTAGGGGAAATTGATTCAAACTGAAATAGGGCAGGTTTAGATTAGATATTAGGAAGAAATTTACTGTGAAGTTGGTGAGGCACTAGATCAGATTGCCAGAGAAGCTGTGGATGCCCCATCCCTGGAAATGTTCAAGGCCAGATTGGATGGAACTCTGAGTAGCCTGGTCTAGTGAAAGGTGTGCCTTCACATGGCACACCACCATGGGAGCTTGGGACTAGATGGTCTCTAAGGACCCTTCCAACCCAAGCCATTCTATGATTCTATGATCTAATTATTGAAATATTTTACATTTTTGCACTTCTTTATAAGTCACTGCACACTCTAAGCCAGTATAAAAACACAAACTGCATTGTCATGTAGTTTAACAGAAACAACAAGCAATAGAAAATCACTGTATACATATTGAGCTACAGAACAAGAAATATTTATGCAAAATAAACAACAGAAAAATGCAGGTAATGTATAATATGCAATTTATTTCTAATCATCTTCATTTCTGTAGATAGACTAAAAAATAACTAGGCTTTTTACTGCACACAAACTTGCTGGAATACCCTTCTTTTAGGCAACAAACCAAATTTTCAAGTATCATGTTAAAATAAAATATTGACATAGCTCAGTGGAATCACAGAAATATGTTATTTCACTTAATGATGTTACAAGGTTATATCATGTTGATGTTATAGGATTTGTACAGTCAGAGTTCAACAGAACATTAAAAGCTTAGGTTGATATCTACAGTCCAGATGTATTAGAAAGTGAAGCAGAAAATGTTAGTTTTATAGTACAGTCTCAATGGTGATTAGAGGTCAAGCATTCAGTAGTATAAAAATGTTATTAATATTGAAATTCTTCTACTTCTCCTCCTAAGTCCAAGTTTTAAAAATATACTGCATACATCCTGAGCAGCTATTAGATACTATGTCATACTGAGAGCTGATGCCACCTAAAAGCATTCTGGCTTTTAGCTTTGTGCTCTGGAAGTCACCAAGAAGAGTGGAAAGCAATAACATCATTTTCCATGTAACTTCACAGCTCTTCTTGAAGTGTATACTTCCAACACTCATGGTGAAGCATTAAAAATATCCCAAGCACAAACATGCAGAAATTTTGCCAGCAAAGACTTCTAAAAATGTTCTAGTACATAAGCCCCTCTTACTACCATATTTATTGCAATCAAAGATTGACAACGAAGAAAACCAGAATTTTCGGCTTTTCCCCTTCATTATTCTTCCTGTGCTTATTATCTGCATTAAGGATTCATATAAAATTAACAAGTGTAAACTTAAAACAAAAGAAGCCAACTATCTGCCTGATTTTCCACTTGCAGTCAATTCAGTCATTTTCCTCTAATTTACTACAGTTATATGTCCGAGTCACATATTTCCAATATACAAATCAGCAAGTCACTCTACACTTGCTTGGCTGCATTTGCAGATATTTTTAGTCCCACTTCCCTAATCCACACACAGAAGAGCCTGTCATAAAACTTAGTTGCTAAATATTTACAATTGAAAAATATTTATCATCAGCAATACTGTGAATAATTTCTTTCCCAAGGACATTGTGCCTGCAGTTGATGAAGATGCATCCATGGTCTCTAAAGCTTCCATTAAAAAGCATATTCTCCCACAGCTTGCAGCCAGAAAGCAGGGCTTCAGCATGCAGGAACATATCACTTGTTCTAGAAGGCAAACATAGTAAATAATGAATGCTCCCTTCTTCCTCCTTTCCTTACCTTTTATAGCTAAGTTGACATCATATGGTACAGAATATTCCTTTGATCAATTTGGGTCAGCTGGCCTAGATGTGTCCTTTCCCAGGATTTTGCCCACCCCCATCCTACTGAATGTTGAGAGACAGCCTTGGTGTTATGCCAGTGCTGCTCAGCAGTAGCCAAAAAAACCTGGTGTATTATCAGCACCTTTCTAGCTACCAATGCAAAGAAGAGCACTGTGAGGGCTGCTGTGGGAAGATGAACTCCATCTCAGCCAGAGCCGGTACGTGGGTTGAATACTCCATAATGCATGGAAATGAAACAGCTCTCTGACTTACTGTCTTGCCATTCAGAAAATTTATTCCACCTAAAATAAGTTCCCCCATTACCACAACTTAAGGGCATGGGTCCACTGTGGCTGTTGAGTCCTTCAATGGGTATCTCTTTCAACTTTCATATATCCTGCAGTAAAGCTATTAGGTACCTACTGTGTGGCATGCAGCTAACAGTCTGTCTGCTGTGTGCTGTACTGTGATGAATCTATTGACTGGAAACTCTAGAAGCAGCAAAACCATGTTCTGGATAAAGCCAGGGTAGGAATCTGCAGAGTCATATACCTGGAGTCAGAGAACTGGTTTGTGAAATACACAAAGGGAACTATCTTGGGATAGACAACCACACTTGAGATTTTAATGGAGGGAAACTTGTAGCAGTCTACTGCAGACAAGACGTGCCAGCTATAGTGCCATAGATGGGCATGATGGAGAATGTGGCCTTGTGTTATTGTAGAATTGAGACATTTCTGAGGATAGGTGTAAGTCTGTGCTGTAGTTTCATGTTTTGGAGATAGAGACAGTGGCTTATTGATTGTGTGCTGTGCTTTAAAAGGAAGCAAAAAGAAATTACTAAAGTAACGTTAAAGGAATTCCTCCCTTTGTGTATCTATAACTGAGTATGATATCTCAGGCTGCTTTTGTAGCCAGTGAATAGAAGTGAGCATTTTGGGGGCACAACTCATCTGATGTATTTTAGAAAATAGTTTTTTAGTGTGATGAATCACGGTTTAGAAATACTTTTCTTCATTGGCTATAAATGGAGACTAAGTGTGACTAGCTTAGATGTCTGTGTTTGGCCAAGCAAATATCATTTTAAAAAAACAATGAAGCACAACTCCAAGTAGTTCTCAAACAATGGGGCATTGATATATCCAATAGATATATCACCCCACAATCAGTAGTGGAGCAATGGCCTGAAAGTATCACCTCAGGAACTTTGTGGATCTGTCAATAAAATTATTATGTGTTCTTCTGTTGTAGTCATTCCTGAAAGTGTTATTTGAAAAGATGCCATGTCCCTTTTCCTTGAGGCTCACTAAATCTATTCACATTGTTATTCATTAGAAAATCAAAAGGTACTGAGATTTTATGAGCATTTGCAACAGTGTTTCTTGCCAATGTTGAGTTAGACTTTTGTTTTCCCTGAGCTCTCACTGGTGGTGAGAAGCCTCTACTAAAGGTGATTCAGAAGGACATGGCAAGGTTGGTGTTCTGAAGGAACCAGTTTGAGAGTGGAACACATCCTTACATAAGACTCACCATTAAAATAACTTCTGCATTTCAGGAGCTATTTAAAAATAAAAGAGCTAGTGTAACTACAAGGGGCAAATCTAAGAAGTGATGTAAAATATAGAATAAAAAAAATATTTTTTAACTTGCCATGGAGATTTTATTTCTGTTCTTTTTATTTTTACTTCATTTAAGATGCTCTGAATATTCTGGCTGATTTTTTTCTCAGTAAAAGTGCTACACTTTATTCCTAGTACACAGGTCCAACTAAAAGTTTAACTTATCAGTTGGCCTTGTTTGAACTTTACTTGCAAAGAAATGTATTTTTTTCTAGTGAGAAACTCTTTTATAGTACTTTCTTTTCCCCAAACTCTAAAATTCTCTTTTCTTTCCAAATGATACTGTGGCAGCTGGCATTGTAAAAATGAGATAAAACAGATGTTGAAAATGCACATTTAGATTTATTGATCTAATGTTTGACCATGTAGTGAGAAATTCCTTCCTGTCCAAGTATTGAATTTAATTGAAATAACTTGTTTATTTATTAATCTTATTTTTATATATTGATATGATTTAAGACACATGAAAGAGTCTTCAGTCACTAATGTGAAAATATATTTCAGAGCTTCTTCAGAGGAAAAGTGGATTGGAAGTCTACCTTCAAACACTCAAGAAAAAGCCATCAAATATATTTATTAAAGATTTATTCACCCTCTGCTACTAGGCTTTGATTATTTAATACTTTATTTGGAAAAATAAGGAATTTAAAAATATATTTTTTTGCATTAGAAACTTTGATAACTAGTAGTATTTTATTGCCATGGCTTGAATTTATTTATAAAAAACTGAAATATAGAATAGTGGAAAAAGTAATTTAAGCCTTTATTGATCATCAGGTTTGACATGTGGTAAGGATAAAAAAACCTATTTGGCACACCTGATGGGCTGGCTATATCATCCAGCTGTTTTGTTGATTTTTTTTTTCTTCAGTTTTGTTTTGTTTTGTTTTCAAGAAAGGCAAGGGGGAAAGTTTTTTGCTCAGGTTACAAAATTATCCCTGTCACAACCAAACACATATCACCAAACATAATGCTACAAGAACATAAATAGAAGCTAGAGGTAAAATGAATTGAACATCTCCTAGAAAAATGGGAAACTAATCTGCTGCAAGACAGACGTAGTAGCACCTTCTCCTTCTCCACTATCCCTTTGAATAATGGTGCATCATTTCAATGAAATCAGGCTTTAGCTGCTCACTGAGTAGCAGAGATTTCCACAAGCACAGGATTTGGAGAGATGTTCCCTTCTCAAACGGAACTAGTTTTACTTGACAGGTCACAGAGATAAAGGGTAGCATGGCCGTGCTCACTGAAGGCAGCTTTAGATAAGTCAGTGTGCTTGCAGAGATCCCATGCTACTCAGCTTCATGAAATGCCTGTTAGCTTGCCATGAAGCTATTCATCCAAGATCTCTTTTCACTCTGCCTAGAGTGAAAAGACTATGAAGTCTGTGGGAAATCTGATTATTAAAGTTGAATTCATCATCTTTGCAATTGGGAGCTGCTAGTGCACCTGGTCTGCCTCTTTTTTTTTTTTTTTTTTTTTTTTTTAAGAATTTATTCACAAGGTCTCTAAACTAATATTAACTCAGAAGGCAAAAGCAGTGCTGATACTGGCAACAGAGCTATTTACCCCTCCCACTACAGATCCTGCTTAACTTCCATGATCAAATTGCATTAGACTACAAGATAACATTGCAGATTTTAGATACCTCTAAAATCATCTTCCTTACACAGTCCACATCAATTAATGTAATTGATCAAGGCCAGACTATTCCATAAATAACACAGTCCATTTAACTAAAAATAATTTCAGTTCTTTCTTGTTAAAAAACAAACTAATGCAATCAAGCCTACTGAGTTTTGAACTCATTAACAGTTTTGGAGATATAGGTTGGGTTTCTGCTAGTTAGTCTAGCTGCAAAATCAAAGCAGAAGATGACAAATTTTGGATGTATTTTGTCCACACACTGATTGCTTCTGTTGAAAATAAATTATAAAAAAGTATGTTTTGGATGTGACAATAGGTAAAGACACAAAACATCAGAAGAAAAGACTAACAAATACAGCATTTTGTAAAGAATTTGTTTCATCTTATATATAGTTATTCATCAAAATTTACTGAAGTATTGTTGGTCCCACACCTATCCATGGTTTTTTAAGCCTTCTCTAAAAAAACAAGTTATTTTATTGACCAGGAATTTGGTGCCTGGATGCTCATTGGAAAGTCTTGATGAAACTTTGTCTTAGAAACAAATTAGTAGTATGGCCAGTGAAAAAAAAAAATTGGCATTTAATTTTCTAATCTATTTTACATTATTTCCCAGGGGCACCATGACCTTCACAGAAACATGGCTTTGTGCAAATATCCAATTATATGGTAGAATCTCATGAGTTGGACAGTTGGCCCTTTAAAGTTAGCCAACTTTCTAAATGGACTTTTTTCCTCTTCTGAAAAAGTCAAACCTAGTCTAAGTAGATGTTAAAGGACTCAACCATGCCATTAATTTTAAAAAAAAAAAAAAGCACAGTAATAAAAATATTTGGAAGTTACCATAAAAAAATAAAAAAAAAATACTTTTTGATCTTGGCAGTATCCCCCAAATTCATATCATTATCTAAGCTCTGTAAAGCAGTATGTAAGGATGCCAGGTAAAACCATCTTTCAATACTTGACATAGGTCCTTTATATCCAGCACCAAGAATATCTCCTCAGAAGTGAATACTTATCACAAAAAATGGCATTCATTCCTAATCAGACAAAATCTCTCAGGGTTGTATATCTCTGGTGCTGCCTTCTTATAAGACACAAACACTGTGAATCAAGAAGAGGATGGAGAATTATTGTCACAACTGGGTGAGAATCCCCCTTTAGGGTTAAGGTTACATTAAATGATAGGTTGAAATTAGTCACGTATAGATGCAAATGCATGGAGGCTCTTTGGGTTTTTTTAGTTGAGGTATTTTGCTCCACATCAGGTTTACAAATGACTAAATGATTGTAGATGACACAAGACTGGGAGTGGCTGATATGCCACAGAGTTATGCTACAATTGAAAGGGACCTTGACAGGCTGGAGAATCGGGCTGACAGAAACCTCAGGTGTCAACAAGAAGTTCAAAATCCTGCACCAGTAACAACCCCTTACACCAATATATGTTGGGCACCACCCAGCTGGAAAGCAGCTTAGCAGAAGAGGACCTGGCAGCCACAGCTGACATGAATTTGAAGAGCCAGTAATGTGCCCTTGCAGCAAAGACTGTGGGGAAATAACAAAATTGGCAAGGAGTATTGTAAACACACACTCAAGTGACTTACAGCTGGGGTGTCAAAAAACACATATATCATATTAATTGCTGTTTAGCCTTGTGTGTTTGACAAGCAGAACATCTGTGTTTAGATAATTTAGGCTTGTGATAGGCCTAGAGACACCCTATCAAACATTCTGGAGATTTATTCTCTGTTGCAAGAAAGATCAAGCACAGTGCTAAACTATGCCTGTGCAAACTCCTGATACACAGGCAAAACCAGCAGGTTCAGTGACCTTCTAGCATGGACCAAGCTCTACAGTGCCTGTACCTCTGTTTGTGTTCCTGGATGCTGTTCCCCAGCTGGTGGATAACAAAAATGAATCTACTCTGTGCATTTTGTTGATAATTTTATGCTTGTTCCTGAATCCTGCCTGTGTTGACACATAAAGGTAAAAGGTATCCTGGGCTCCTCAGACAAAGCACTGCCAGCAGGTCAAGGGCTGTGCTATACTTGGCTCTCGTGAGGCCACTCCTAGAGTGTTGTACTGAGTTCCCAGCTCCGCAGTAAAGGAGAGACATGGACATGCCAACCAGTCCAAGGAAGGGCCCCAAGGATGTTTAAGGGATTGGAGCATCTTAGCTGTAGGAAAAGATTGAGACAGCTGGGACAGTTAAGTCTGGAGAAGAAGAGACTCAGAAGGAATCTTATACTGTATGTGAATATCTGAATAGACAATGCAAAGAAAACAGAGCCAGCAGTGCCCAGTGACAGGACAGAGTTAGTTGGCACAAACTGTAACACAGGAGTTTCTTCTGAACATCATTTACTGTGAGGGTGACAGAACACTGGCACATGCTGCCCAGAGAATGTGTGGATCTCACTCCTTGCCTATATTCAAAACCTGTCTGGAGACAACCAAGGTCACCGGTTCCAGGTGGCACTACACAGACACAGAGAGTGGAACAGATGACTTCTAAAGGTCCCTTTCAGCCTCAACCTTTCTGTGATTTTGCAGTTCTCTGAAAAAGCCACTCACCTCTCTATTATGTGAGGCTACAGAGTGTGCTGACAAGAAAACTGTGAACTGATTTGATCAGAATCTCTTTTCATCAGATGAAGCTCTTTTCAACAAGATTAGTTGGCTTTGGTCAAATATTTCTGTTCATTTTTTTTAAATCCCCAAAAGATGTTTGTCTCTTTCTCAGTGCAATTCTATTAAAACAGGGTCGTCCGTGGCACTTGACAAGCCCTTAGCTCTAAACCTTGAAGGCTGTGGGACACTGAGGTATAAGTTAACACATGGAGGAAGTGTTGCTGAGACATTAGCTCATTTAGTCTGTGATCTGGGTGAAGGGACTGAGAGCTGAATTATCTTCACATCAGGATGTCCCTCTAGTTTATTCTTGCTGGTCCCTAACAGACTCAAGGAATTTAGTTTATCTGATAGCCTGTATCTTCTCATAATCCCAGCACTCTCATACTGTATGAACGTACAATGTGACAGCTATTCATTAAAGTTTTATCTTCTTTTGAATCTATCAATACTTGTGTCCATGTATTCCTTTCATTAATTGATGAGTCAATGGATAAAATCTACTGGGTATATATGTAACTTAATGTCTATCCTCATCTTTCTAAAAATTCTCTTCTCTGATTGATGTCCTGTGCTATTTTCAATGCACAGAGTTTCTCCCTGTATTTCTGATGCAGACTTATACCTTTTAGAGATACTCCTGTATCTCTAAAAGCTTCTAATCTCACTCTCCCTGGATGTCACAGTTACCTGTTTCTTCCCTCTTCATGCCAATGCTGTTTTATTTTACTTTCTGCTTTGTCTCTGTGGAGCAGAAATTCAGGGTTATTTCAGGTTTCTTTATTATGTTTTTCTTATCTTCCAGCCTTTTCCCACATGCCATTAACTCATTGTCAATATAGTTTTTCTAAAACTCATATTTTACACTACAACTTACTTGATAAAATATATCCAGTGGTATACAGTCATCCATCCAATGATGGATTAGATAGTGCTCTACCATCTAAGTCAATGCAACTTCATACTTCTTAGTCATCTCTTCCCCTTGATTAGACTTGACTCTTCCATGCCAGAAGAAATGCATTACATTTTGCTCAGACTGTTACAGCCAGAGTTTTGTGACTCCATTTTATATCAATCTGAAGCTGTCAGACAGGAAAGACAATTCATCCACCAACACCTGCTTTGAAGTTAAGCTCTTTGCTTTTCTGCATTGTTCAGTAACTTGCCTCAGCTGAATCATCTGTTTCCTCCCAAACTCTGATCCCTTTTCCAAAACTGATGGGGTCTGCATATATCTGTATGCTACATTAGTGTTTGAAGTAATCTCTCACTTTCTCTGAATCAAGGATAATTATGCCTTTCAAATTCTTTTCTAAAACCTACTTCTTTTGCGCCTCCTTTTACCAGTGTCACTTTCGAGTAATCTGCCTATTAATGCATCTTAATTTTTTAACCTCCTGTATCTAGAACTCAGATTTCAGATGATGTAATAATCTTTAAACCATTTATTTATGCATGTGTAGCCACATAATCTGCTTATGGCTAGTTTAAAACCTGAGCTCCTCTGGATTTGTTAGCTTCATTCTGAGTTAAACTTTCATTTCCTTCAAACTAGTTTTTATTCCCCTGCTGCCAGTGGCAGCGAACATCCTGCCTGTCAGCCTCAAACATTTTATGTGTACATTCAGGCTTTCAGTAAGGCAGTGAATCTGCCTGGGAGTCTACCTGAGCCCTGTGGAATAGCCTATTGATAACAATTCTCTAGTAGACTGCCCTCTGTAGCTCAATTCTACATTACAATTTAGGACTTGTTTTTGTTATTCTTGCATAAGAAAGTCATGGCACATGCAAAATGTAATAATAACCATGTAAAAAAAATCTGGTTTGTTTTGGGGCTTTTTTTTTTTTTTTTTTTTTTTTTGGAACTGTTTCCTTTGTGACTTTATAAAGATAACTGAATGCAATTCTTGAGGTATTGTGTGCAGCTTTCCAAAAAGAAAAAAATGAAAAACACATTGGATAAGCATTAAGAACTGCAAGTAAAGCAGTTCAGTAAGTGGTAGAATGGTATATCACTGAGGAAAAAACTGAGGAATATAAAAGTGAGGAATGAAATGCCTGCTTCTGAGTGTCTCTGTGAAATCAGGGATTGCAATAAAGTTCACAAGGTTTTTAATAATCCAATCATGTTATTTTTGTGTTATCTCATATAATAAATGTGGCAGTGGATCAGTTCCACCTCCTGGAATATGGACTCTACAGTGACAGGTAAATATACATGCCTCATTTGAAAATATTGAAATAATTCAGTTGCCATTTCTCACAGCCATCAATGCCTCTCTAAATAAGCAACTTTTTTTGAGATGCTGGGGCACAGCACTCAAGCAGACCAGAATATAATATGAAGATGACCTTGTTGCTCCACCCCTGTACAGCTGTAGATACAAGCACATTAAATGTACTGGTTTGGTAAGGCTAAATCCTTAACTTGTGCAGGCATCCTTAAGGGTAAAGTAACACCACAGGGCCTTTTTATGTATCTGTTTATGGAGCAAATATGTAAAGAAAGTAAGTGATGATCTCTAAAAGCAGGACAAAGGACAAATCTCTAGTATTATCAGAAAGTGATGAAGAATTAGAATGGATCAAATATGACATGGTTTACCAGAGTGAGTGTACATGAATGTGGTCTAGAGAAATTATTCATTGGATGGCAAAAAAAAAAAGTATTTTCCTCTGAAAAAAAGGAAAATAAGGAAAAAAATCTTTCTTTATGTAATTTTTTTCCTTTTGGGAATCACCATATTGAAATCCAAATTGAAATTTGTTTTAAAATTTTAATAAATTTAAATATTTTCATTTCAATTTTTGGTTTCAAGGACTTGACTTAACAGTCTCTTTCTGGGTGTTCATTTGGGATTTACTTTTTTAAAAAAAGAAATTTAAAATTTTTCTGAGTGTTGCAAATTCTGCAAGAGAAAACCTCCCAGTATCGTGTGAAAATCAATTCTTGACCTTTAACACAGATTTCACACCTTCGTAGATCCTATAAAGAACAGAATCTACCCACTGTAAAGGTATGTCATTGTATTTTTTGGCTCACCACCTCTTCACTGTGAATTGTTTTAAAAAGTCAAAGGGATTATAATTTCATATTACCATGTAAAACTGCACATGTATGTCTGATAGCAGCACATACATGTACATAGAGATCTGTGGCCTTACAAGTTCACTCTCTAGAGACTGAGGAAAGCAACATATCTCATCTAGAAAGGAAAATATTTATAATTTATGCATGTTTATTAATTATTTTGTTTAACTGCTTAATGCCAGCTTTATGAAACAAATTGCATTTATACCATTCTGATAGCTACTTAATTGTGCATGAATAATGAAGGCATAAAATCTTCAAGCAAAGCTGTGCCTTCAGAATTATGAATTGAAGCCATTTTTTCAATATCAAAGATTTTAGTAAGGGCAAATATTCTGCACAGATGGTCTTAAAGAAAGTCTGAGGTGTCACTGCAGGAAATTCTAAGACTATTTTTGAAAAGATGAGTAAGATAAGATATACCTTTTTTTTTTTTTTTTTTTTTTTTTTTTTTCTGTGCAAATTTCACTGGTGCAGTCTTCCACAATGCAATCCACAGACTGGATACAGAGATGCAAGAGGAAGCAGCACTAGGAAGATGTAAGGAATCCTGCATGTACATATGTATGATCCTGGGCGCGTTCTTAGCCAAAGGCTTACGGAGTAAGGATGTCAGGCAGCACCTCCAGCCAAGCTCTGGCTGGGGACAGCGGCGAGCAGAGGCTGGGGCTGGCGCGGCCGAGTCTGCGCCGCCACCTGGTGTCACCAGCGGTGTCACAGCCTCCTCCGCCACGGCATCGACCGGGGCGTGCCCTCCCTGGGGCGTTCTTCCCTTCCCTGCCTTTAACTGGTATGGACCTACCAAGAGATCGGATGAACAAGAAGCCCCCGCTGGCACGATGCTGTGCTTCCAGGTGTTTCCATGTGCAAAACAGCGATGTAATGGCTTCGTGGGCAACCAGCACTAGCAGTGAGAGTGTTCTCTGAGTGGTGACTGTACTGTGCCCTCCTCCCTCTGTACAGCAGTTTTAGTCATGACAGTTCCTCTAGCCTCACCTATGTAATTCCCTCTATATTTATTCCTAACCCAACATAGGAAGGATCTAATACCGTATGACCAGGAAACACAGTTCTAAGCCCCTTCCTCACCCTTGGGGACTTCAGACAGGTGGCTCAGGGTGAAGACAGGGACCCTGTGTAACACCACAGTCCAGCCAACAAATATGTCATATGCATTTATCCTGTGACTGAAAAAAATTCCCACATTTATTTCTTTATTTCCAAGTTTTGTTTTGTGTTTTTTTGTTTGTTTGTCTGTTTGTTTATTTTTTAAACCCAAGGGAAATGTGATATGCTGACAGTGACTGCAAGCACTCTAACCCAGACTAACTGCATTTTCAATAGTCGGGATAGTTAATGCCACTAATATGAGAAGTGTCAGTATTTAAACCATCCAGTGATCCTCTGATTGGTTTTTAAAAGAGTGTAGTGATTTGAAAATCAGTAATTGTACTGTGAGAAGAAGAAGGGAGGGGGCAGGGGAGAAGGAGACAAAAAAAGAGAATGAAATAAAAATTAAATCCAAATAGTATGTGTAACACAGTCTTTTCTTAAACAGGGGCAATCTTTCATTTTCACAACAGCCTGCTGGAATCCACAGACAACTAGCAACCACTGTGCTGTCACAGTGAGTCGCAGGGGTACAGGAAGACTTAGTGTTTAGAGGTTCATGTCCCTAGCACCTCCTTCCTGAGGTTTATTTCCAATGTCCTTAGATATTAAGAAAAAGGAAATCTTTGACGTAACTTAAAAAAATATCTACATTGGAGTTTTTAGCTTCAGAATAATCAGGTTTTTGTAATTCAGCCCACTCTAAATAAAGACAGACAAAAATGTATATTGTTACTGATTCCTTTTTTTTCTTACTGCAACCTGTAAATTGGTTTTATTCTCAACATAGTGAATATAAAAACATTGTGTGCACAATCAGCCTCCATTTACTGCAGTTCATTTCAAATCTATAGATTCCTTGCAATTACTAATTGCATTACAAATATTTGATGTATTTACCTCCTGGTTCTCTAGAGTCTACTGGATTCATATTTTATATTGTTAAATGTGTTTATTCAGTTTGGCAAAACAAATATACATTGGATTTTGTGCTTGGTAGGTGTTTTGTTATTAGGACAGAAAATTTTGTATGTGACATGACAAATCATTTATGGAACTCCTAATATGTCCTATTTTGTATCAGTGTAGATTTTCAACACTTTCAAAAATGAAGGCATTTAAGTGCAGGGTTTAACTATTGCATGTGTAGTGTTTTTTACTGCTTCACACAGGCTAGCTTTAAATTCTTCATTTGTATTCAACTTCTATACATTAAATTCAATTGAAAAATCATGAATTGCTGTGGAAAATAATCAAAATATTAGTAAGACCATAATACATTCACAGTCTGCTGTTTTGCTAATAATCCCTCAGAGTTTGGGCAGTGAGAGCTTTAATTTAGGGCCAAATCTTTTTCAAACACATACAGTCCTACACAGGTTAGTGCTTACGATTTGGTGGACAAGAACAGTGTTCATCTTGTTTTCCAGAGTAAAATGACTAAAATGAATATGCAACATTATGATATGACTAGACAGTCCTCTTTCTTGATCTTAACCAGAAATACTGAGGGGCTTCATGATGTCTGTGTCACCCTTATTTGATTTATCTAGTTGGGTTGGTAAGGATTTCCCAATGCTCTGCTTAGATGTGTCTGGTCAAAGGTAGACACCCACCTTTCTTCTGAAGACGGAAATAATACCTCCACTTAGCCTTGGGCCTCTGCACTAGGATGGAAAACCTCTAAGGGATGTTATACAGTGCTAGTGCTTTTTCACTTCAGAGAAGGTACCTGGAAGTTCTGGTGGACAGAATTCTTCTATTAGTAACAATGCTGAGTAACACAATAATTTCATCCTTGCCTGTTGACCTGGCCTGTCATTGAGAGGAGACACAGATATGTGGGGGAGCAATGCAGAGCATCATCTCTAGCCACCAAGTTGGGATCTGACAGTTAAGCATAATAAATTAAACTGTTGATGCACTCCTGCCACAGTGACATCCATCACAAGCCCACTTTAAAATGGGTATGACAGTGGCTATGTGTTTTTTCTTTACTGACACCAAAAAAAAAAGAAAAGGAAGCTTAGTTTATAGTTAAAATTGTATATTAAACCTGAAGATAACAATGATTAAGTAAAATTAATTCTGCCTGAAAGTGCAGTCTATGTATGCTTGAAGGGATTTGCTAACATCTGAAGGTAAGTTTAGTTGTTGTCATGCTTATCAGGAGGAGCATTCTTGTAATACTGTGGTTTTATTCATAGGTGACACTACCGTATGCAGTTCTTCACGAGACACAACTTGAAATATTTTGATAAAATGAGATGCTTGCGGAAACGATCAGCAGTGTCGTTCTTAGGAATCCTTGTTGTTTGCTTGCTGTTCATGAACTTGTACATTGAGGATAGTTATGTTTTGGTAAGTGGCGAAGAAGTCATCCTGGAACAACAAAACACTAAAATATCCCTAGTAAAATGGTAAATTGTTGAGGATAAATAACATCTGAACTATTTGGGTGAGCTGGGACCTTGTTTTTCAGTATACACTGCAAATCTCACCTCTGAATAGCATGCATTAAATGCTATTATAGAAATAAAATTATAAAAGAAAATTTGCACCCATTCTATCTACTTTAAGCTCCTTGCATAAATAATTTCATTTTAGTGAGTTTATTTTATGCTTTTCCTACTTTTTGTAACTCAGATTTTATTCTGATGGGTTCAGTGCTACAGCATTAAAATTAGACAAATGAAACCTAATGTAAGTTTATGATTTTGAAAAAAATTGTGGAAATATTTCTGCTAGGAATTTCAACAAATAAGCTTCTGACAGCATAGCATAACTCTACAGTTTATGTGTAACCTAGAGGTGTTTCAGTGCTGAATGCCAAGTGAGCCCTGGAGACTCGATTAATGGATTGAATTTCCAGTTCTTAGGAGATTGGACTGGGCCCAGTAAAAATCCATAGTGGTTGAAAACTGAATCTTTCAAATAGTGAAATGACTAAACAGAATTTGTTATATTGTGATATGACTAGATAGTGCTGTCTTGATCTTGAATTGAACAGGGACAGTGTGGATATTCCAATATTTTGAATGGTGAATTCTGATCTCATTTGCATCTGAAAAGAAACATAATAGTATGTCAAAAAATGTAATACACAAATAGTAAAATCCTTACATTATTTATCAGCACCATATATACAGTTATAATTATTTTAATTTAAAATATTATAATTATAAAATTATTGATAACAGTACTGTAAATATTTACAATATTAATACTATGCTAGTACCTTTTTAAGCCATTGAAATGATAGCTCATTCTTGTAGCATGTTACTCCATTACAGACATATTTCTTTGTCTAGCACAAAGGTTTTTCACTTTTTTATTTATTTAACATTTCTTGGTTATGATTAAATTTGACCTGGCTTATCACTTTTTTTTCCTAGTGGCATTTTCCATAATGTTTCTTCTCTGTTCACTAATTGCTTCAAAGTCCTCCAGATGTTTCTGAAAGTGGTTTTATTATCACTGTTAATGGTGTTCCTCTTGGCTTGTTTTTGAAATCTTTCCCTGTCCTATTTTCCAGCTCCCCAGATGGCTCCATGTCTTATTCTTAATTTCTCTTTCCCCACCCAACCCCCCCCCCCTCGCCCCCTTTAATAAATTCACACTCTTTCACTGCTTCTCTCATCACAGTCCTGGCATGTTTGCATTCATGCAGCTCTCAGCCAAGTCTCTTGCCAAGTCTCCTGAGAGTTCTTCCAGGTCTCTTGATACCTTTATGGTCCATCAAGTGTTTTTCAAGTGTGTTAGGATGTTGACTTTTCAGCGTATTTATTTAATTTTATTCTCAAACTTCCTAACCCTGTCTGACACCTCCAAACACACCATGTCTGGTGTGTTTTCTCTGCTGAGGTAAAAGATGAGCAATTTCACTGTCTGTGGTGAAGAGAAATATACTTGGGAAAAGCTTTTGAGCACAGCAGGCTAACCAGTTTCCCTCAGGGAATGAAAATCTGAAAGTCCTCAGAGCCCCAAAAGCTCTCTGAATTGCAACCAATCTCCTGCTGGACTAAGGTAGAGGAAAGACAACTGACCTGGAGTTCCTCCTCCCAGTGTCAGGCAGCAGGCTGTGTGGTGCTGATGTCTCTGGCACCAGATGTAACACAAGTGGTCTTTTTCGAAAAATTAAAGTATTAAAATGACATACATTTTGGTAAACCTTAAGAAGGGAGAAAAGAAACTTTCTGGTTTTGCTCAAAGGGTCTCACATATCCAGAGAATCCCTTCACTGTTTTCTACAGGGCATTTGCTGCAGAAATGGAAAGTAAGGGCCCACATGGCAACATAACTAAAGTATATTGGGTGGAGGATATGCAGTTATGCAGTACTGATACATGTGTATTAGAAAAGTAGTTTAAGGTACTTCATCTCCAATGTATGAACTGCATTTGATCAAGCATTTTGAAGACATACTAAGCTAAAATATACAAGATATCACAATATACACAAGGGGGTCTTTTACCTATTCAGAGTTGTAAGTGGATTGTAAGTGAAGCATGTGTTCTGCACTCTCCTATGTATACTAATCACTATTTTGGGCACTATGCAAAGAATGACACTATTGTAGTTGACACAGCATCCTTAGCAGAGCAAGGTGCCCTTCATAAAGGGTGGAAAACTGTGGCACTTCATCCTGTGGCACCCACATGAAACACCCAGCAAACACTGGAATGCAAGTTAGACGTCAGTTAACAGATGAAAGCCAAAACCATTCTAGAAAAAACTAGACAAGAAAACCAAGGAGAGTTAATCAAGCTCCTCAACTTCAATGACCTCTACATAGTCAGAGATAGAAGAAACAGATTTTAATATTTTGAAAAAATCCAGATTTCAGTTTTGCCCATCATTCAACAAAAGAATGAAAGAGCAGCTATTAAAAAGAAATGTTAGCCACAAAAGGCATTTATTAAAGAGGGAGGGGAAAAAGGAAAATTTTTGTGGTCAGTTTAGATATTTTCCTTGTTAAAATCAAAACATTTTCTTCTGACATTGTCTACTTCTAAATATTTTATGTAGCAAAACCTCAGCAGAATAAGTTTCCATTCCAAGACCTTATGAAACAAGGAATTTTGGTGCTCCATTCTGGAACCCATGACACAATGTTTTGTTTGCTTCTTGGATATTAAAGAAAGGCTTTTGAAAAAAGAAAGTTTTTGGACCAGCCTTTTTTCTTTTCCACCTGATATTTTTTTCATGGAAAATCTCCTGAAGTTTTGGTGTGTTTTCTTTCTAGATCATTAAGTTACATTTTAATCCTGAACCTGATCGTCAAACTTCCTCTCGTAATTTATGAGCAAATGCAAAGTGGCACATAAGCACTTGAGAGGAATTACTCAAGAGACACTGAAGATCAAGAGAGCATAACAGTGCAGGTAGATGCCCCTGGATGTCTGCCAAATATCTTTACTAAACCCAGAAGTGGATTATTTACTACTTCTATGCAAGAAAAACAATGAACTATAAATGAATGTAAGATCAGTTTACGAAAGATTTATTTGTGCTATAAAATACAGCTTTGACACATTTTTTAATATTTATGCCATTAAATATGAGCACTGTTTACTGTTTCTGTGGTTGTTTCTGTTAGCAGCAGTACTGTTACCGCACAATGCTCCCATTTAATGACGGATCCTGAAGTTTTAGTGCATAACATATTGCATACATCAGAAGAAACAAACTCATTCATACATGTGCCTGTCATCAGACAAAAATCAAACCAGATAAATTAAATAAGCATTCCTCCTTTTAAATTCAGTCTTCATGACCTGTTAGATATTTTCCCTTTTCCTAAGGACTGAAGAAGAGATTTTCCTTGAGGCCCAAGTGACCTTATGGGTAGGGCAATACTGATGAAGCCACTCTTTCCCTTCTGTGCCTTTACTATGACTAGGGAAGCCACTTGGAAGAAAAGGGCTGAAGAAGGAGGAAGGAAGAGGAGGTGTGGTGATTAATGTGCCTTTTGACTATGCTATCAAAAAGTGTTCTCCAAATTCAGAGAAACTTTTGCTGTCTGCATGATCACATGCATTTCTTCTTAACGCAAACCTGAGTCAAAGCTTCTCAGAAAAATGGCAAAATGAGCCAGGTTCCAGGATCTAGATTTGTCTTTCCTTTGCAGCAATTTTGGTAGATTTTTTAACCACTAGAAACGTTTTTTTTTTTTTTTTAATCTTCTGTGTTTCTACATCTATGAAAATTATCTGTTGCTGAGTGATGTTTTCTTATCCCTCTTTTGAATACCACAGCATTTGGCCAATACTTTAATTTTTGCTACCTTTCCAGAATTTTATGCAAAGTATTTTTTTTTCCTTTTACTGTAATCTGAAGGTTTATGGTAGATTTTCTGTAGCCAAAATGTATGATATTCAGTAATGCTTGTTGGTTTGGGGGATTTTTGTTTGTTTTTGTTTTAAATGAGGTGACATCTACATGCTTTCATGAAAGCTGAAACTGAAAAATGTTATTCTTGGAAACCTGCCTGTCCATGCTTCCTTTCTAACTGGCATTCTCTCTGTGTTTCTCTCTCTCTCCCTTTTTTGTTATTTTTGTTTTCCCACTAATAGGAAGGGGACAAGCAATTAATCAGAGAAACAGCCACGCACCAGCTCAACTCAGAGCGCTATGTTCACAGTTTTAAAGATTTGTCTAATTTCTCAGGATCTATAAACATTTCCTATCGCTACCTAGCTGGCACACCTTTGCCAAGGAAAAGTAAGTAACTGCAATTTGAATATTGCAAAATGAGGTAATTTAAAACAGCGTGAAATCCATATAGTCCCTGTGGTATTTCTATGCAAGAGGGGCTGAGTAAAGCAGTGATAGTCTCAAGAGATTTAGTGGCCATTCTTGAGTGGCCTCTGGTCCAGACCTAGCAGTAGTTACCCCACAGCCTGATTACCTTCTGATCAACTGCCTAACTTGTAGATGTCCTGCAGGCAGCCCCTGAATGGTCTGTGGGAGCATAATTCCATGGATCTCCTCCCAGGCAAAGGGAAGATGATTTAGAAAGCAGAAGCAAGGTACATGCTGGTGGTGTACTGCAACCACCCTCTAAGACCATACTGTCAATCTCTGTATAAGGGGTAAATCCAATCTTAAGTATGCTTGGCATCACATGGATGCACACATCAGGTCCACTATTCTGCCAGCCCAGCAGCTGCAAATGGACCTCCTTACTCCTTTAGATGAGCTAAAAAGGGAGCTGAATTGTGCTATTATTAGGAGAGTAAAGGAGGATTCTTCTCCCAGCCATCTGCAGATGGACTATTTAGTTATTCTTACTTCATACATGGTTCAAGACTTTCCTCTAAAAGTGAGCTATGGCCATACCTAGGCTTTAGGCAGGTGTTTTTTGGGTTCCAAATTAACCATTTCACATACATAAACAAGGCTCTGAAGTCCAAGCACAGAACGGAAAATAAAATAATATGTGAATTTTAGAAACCTATAAAGTCTGTTCAAATTAGATTTGAAAAATTTGGGGCTCTGTATGCAGTGTAAATGACTTCTGGGGGTTGTACTTCACTGTACCACTTCATTTTGAGCAGACTTAAGCCTCAGGGGGAAACCCTGAATCACTATCAGAGCAAACTTTAACAAATGACTATATTTTAAGAAAGTTGGGGTAGGTTCAACTTAAGTACACCCTGTCAATTACAAAGTCTTACCATTTTTTACATCAGTAGTTAGAAAAATAGAGCTATATTAGCAAATATCTGAAAAAAAATCCTGATTTGGAATGCTGGTAAAAATGCAATGGCAGTGTATACAAAAGAGCAGAAATTAAATTTCTTGTTTTATAAGATATATCTCTGTCTAGAATGACTGTAACAGCATTAAAATTATTTGTACAAGAAAGGAGAGAAGTTGTCTTCTACTTTAAAATAATGTCTAAATTGTAGGGTGTTCCCTGTAAAATGTTCCCTGTAAGTGTTCCCTCATCAGGATTTGATGAGTTCTGAAAAGGGGTTAGAAGAAAAACTACTAGCAAGGAAAAACTAGACAAATTCACCTAAAAATGAACACACTAGAAATCATTATCCATGCAAAATTCATAAAACTGTAAAGTTATGCATAGATGTAACTAGACTTTTAGAGGTCTTAAAATGATAGAAGTGCTGCATTTGGTAGTTCCTTGCTTTCAAAATATGGTGTGAATAATCCCCTCATAATCCCCTTTCTTTTGGCAGATTTACAGCCTTATCATTGTATATGTGGTTTTGTCTACACGGCATAAATGTACAGACTGCTTTGGCATTTGTCCCCATGCACTACTCCTGGCAGTAAACAAGTGAATGTTTAACACAATAGTCTCCATATGTCTATTTGCTTGCAATATCATACCTCTTAATGAAAAGGCAATAAAGGTCCTTTGTTGCATGCAGCTTCACATACCAAATTTCTCAGTCTTCACCATTCACAAGATTTATTTTATATAAACACAGCTCTGGATAATATCTTTGTGATAAAATTGCTTCCAATATCACTCAGCTTTTGTTTGAATTGTCTTTTGTACAGGGTATCTTACGATTGGACTATCCTCTGTAAAACGAAAAAAGGGAAACTACTTGCTTGAGACCATCAAGTCTATATTTGAACAGTCAAGCTATGAGGAACTCAAAGAAATTGCAGTGGTAGTACAACTGGCAGATTTTGACTCAGCCTGGTGTGAAGGGATGGTCCAGGATATTTCACAGAAATTTGCACATCATATAATTGCGGGCAGATTAATAGTTATTCACGTCCCTGAGGATTACTATCCTGTACTGGATGGCCTCAAGAGAAATTACAATGACCCTGAGGACCGTGTGAAGTTTCGATCAAAACAAAATGTAGATTATGCTTTCCTTCTAAACTTTTGTGCTAATCTTTCTGACTATTATGTGATGCTGGAAGATGATGTTCGCTGCTCAAAGAATTTTTTAACTGCTGTTAAGAAAGTAATTACCTCACGAGAAGGATCCTACTGGGTGACGTTGGAATTCTCCAAGCTGGGGTACATTGGAAAGCTTTACCATTCCCATGACCTACCACGCCTGGCCCATTTTCTATTGATGTTTTACCAAGAAATGCCTTGCGATTGGTTGCTCATCCACTTTCGTGGGCTGTTAGCTCAAAAGGAAGTAATACGTTTTAAGCCATCTCTCTTCCAGCACATGGGATACTACTCGTCTTACAAAGGAGCTGAAAATAAGTTAAAGGATGATGATTTCGAAGAGGAATCCTTTGATATCCCTGACAACCCACCTGCAAACTTGCACACCAATATGAATGTATTTGAAAACTATGAGGCAAGCAAGGCTTACAGCAGCATTGATGAGTACTTCTGGGGCAAAGCCCCCTCTACTGGAGACTTCTATGGGATTGTATTTGAAAAGCCCATTAAAATCAGTAAAATTAAAGTTGTCACTGGAACTGAAGATCGGCAAAATGACATTTTGCATCATGGGGCCCTAGAAGTAGGTGAAAAGATTGTAGGTAGTAAAAAAGGAAGACAATGTACTACTTACTTGAGACTAGGGGAGTTCAAAAATGGGAATTTTGAAATAACAGATGTAGAGCACAAAGTTCTGTTTGATATTAACTGCATGAGAATACTTGTTACTAAAAGTCAAAAAGAATGGCTGATCATTAAGAGCATTAGCGTCTGGACTTCTCAAACACCAAATCTATAAAGCAAGGCCACCTGAGAAGGTACAGAGTACATACAATCAACTGGGTCACAACTGGTGCCAATCCCCAGAAAAACAGACACTTCAGCTCTTCACTAGAGACACAGAATATCTGGGGAAATCGCAAAACAAGTAAAGCAATTTATTTTTTACCAGTTTGGTCAGGCAATATACAAACATTTATTTGTTGAAAATTTTGAATTTTATAGAAAACAAAAGGCTCTCAAACCTCTCTTGAGATCTGAAAACCCTTTTTTTATTATTATTTCTCTGTAAGAGAGATCATGTGGACTATACAGAACAACAAAAAATCCATCTTATAACTGCCAAAAGGTTTAAATCTATGACCATTATGTTGTGAAAAGAAATTGGATGGCACCTTATGCACATAAAAATTTAAAATCTTATGGTAGTATGCGTTTGTACTGCAGTTGGTAATGTGTTTCTTTTCCAGGCAGTTGTGACAAGGAGATCTGTCCTGAAACTGGCAGTTTACTTCTGAGCACTGTAAGAAAATAATGTGGCTAGTCATTGCAACTTCTTGTCAAAAGGGAATGTATAATGTTATAAATCTGACATGACAATTATGTAAAAAATAGATAATTGCATCTGGTTTTCTGTCTCAACAAATATCCTTTATTCTTTTTCCTGGCTCCTTTCACTGAAATGAGCACTATTTGGATTCTATATTACCTAAGGGACCAATTTATTCTCCTTACTTGTTCAAATTGCCTCACACCAAGCAAGCCTTCTACTTGAGCACCAACCTCAGTATCAAACCCAGGTACCTCAAGAGTAGCACTGCTCTCTTAGAGAGGCATCTTAACAGATCTCAGCTTCAACATTTTTTGTTTCTTCATGATATGGAGAACTCCCTCTGAGAAATTTGCAGATAGCTGAATACTACAGCATGGTTTCCAAGGATGGTCATACCTTCCGTATCTACCTGTCCAATTCATGCATGATACAAATGCAAAATGTACTGGGTTAATCAGTTGGGGGTGAATGGAATCTCCAGTCTGTCCTGGATGATCTGCAGTCAATAGATGAGACACAAAATGAAGAATCCTAATACAATGATAAATTAATATGTTTCTTAATTAGGGGGGTTTTGGGTGTTTGGGTTTTTTTTTCATTTTCTAATTCTGATTGTATTAATATTGTAGACATCATCTCACTGCCTCTGGTTATTTCCTATAAACATATTTTGCCTGACTTTAGATAATAAGCAGAAAAGTTCCTCCAGTCCATATGACTTCAGTGTTAGCTCTGGGCTTCTAGTGCATCACAGAAGGGAAGCTGTATAGCATATGATTTACACTATATGCATAGATTTAGATTAAGAGAATCTATGGGGTTTTTTCCTCTAAGAAATTCCCTAGATTGTGTCAGTAGACACACTAAGAAATACATGAGTAGCAATTGTGACAGAGATGAACATTTTATTGTCAATCTCATGAATACTGTGCTTATCATCTGATTGAATTTAGGAGGTTTAGTTAAACCTGGAAGGCAAGAATTAAATTTCAAGAATGCTTGCCCTGACAAAGGATGAGTACATACAAGCCTAACATGGCTCTTTCAGAAGGATAAATTATTTTAAAAATCTACACAAAACATCAATGCAATTGATTTTCCTGGTTCATAAATCTGGAAAAATTCGAGTCCAGCTTTGGCAAATCACCCAATACAGAGGTAAGGTATGCTGTCAAATAAATCTTCTGGTATATGCTTCTACCTAATTCCAAAACCCATCTTTTTTTCAAAGAAAGTCTTTGCTTCTTTGTTCCTTAATATACACCTAAATCTCTGGTTTTTTGCATACATATCTTCAATAAAATAAATTAGAAGTGTCATGCGTGTTCAACTTGAAAAGGAAAATTGAAGCTCTCTTTAAAAAAAAAGCAAATACATGCTAATCTTAAATTATTATAAATACTTATGAAGGATTTGCTTTTTAATATTGATATTCCATGTTTCAAAAATAATTAGCTGGTAATTAGTTATTAGTCAATCCTCTTTTTTTTTTTAATAAGCTGTAAGTCTTTTATTTTTTCTTTTATAGAATCACAGAATGGTTTGGGTATAAAAGGACCTTAAAAATCATCTGTTCCAACCCCCCTGCTATGGACAGAGATTTCTTCCACTGGATCAGATTGCACAGAGCCTCATCCAGACCAGTATTGACCACCTCCAGGGATGGGGCATTTACAATTCCTCTGAGCAACTTGTTCCAGTGCCTTGTTGTCACCACAGTAAAGCATTTCTTCCCAATATCTATTCTAAACCTACTTTTAGCTTCAAGCCATTCCCCCTTATCCTGCCACTACATGCCCTAGTAAAAAGCCCTTTTCCATCTCTCTTTAGGTGCTATAAGGTCTCCACAGAGCCTTCTGTTCTGCAGCTGAACAACCCCAACTCTAAGACTTTACACATAGCAGAAGTGCTCCAGTCCTCCAATCATTTTTGTAGCTCTCTTCTGTATCCACTTGATCATTAATTTGTAATTCATTAATTTTCCTTGATCTCTAACTATTAGGGCCAAAACAAACATTACTACGTTAAGCAGGAACCTTTATTTTTATTCAGAAATGCAATATGTCTGGAGCAATTTTCTAAATTAGAATTGAAAATACACTCAATCCCAAGATTTCAAATACTCTTGTAATCAAAACCATAGACAATGTCAATGGCTAGTACAAATTAAATGCTCTCAACATAAGCCAAAGCAATCTAAATGGCATTTTTTAATTACAAGCTGAACAAAACTGCTTTCCTTTTCAAAATAACACCAGTAATGGATCTCATCTTTGGCACAATGGCTTAGCAGCAAGATCTCTCATCTGATTGTTACCAGTCTTAAGAAATCAAACCCACAAATGCCCTCAGAGAAAGCTTTCCTTGGCTGTGAATACTGGTAAGTGCTAAGAATGAGAGGCATGCACGATTCTTACTGTTGAATTTGACCTGACTTTGAAGAAATAATTAACAATAGATTTATTCCAGGAGATTCTAGAATTCAGTTATGAAAGCTAATGTTTTGAGCACTCACTGTAGGACATCCAGATTCTCCTTCACTGAACACATATTTTATCCATCACATTCACACAAAAAAGGGTTACCAGGTTCTGGAAGGAAAAAAAAAAAAAAAAAAAAAAAGCCATAAAATTGATAACTGGTTTTCAGGCAGATTTCAAAAAGATGATATATTTGAAGACATGATTTTTATTTGTGTGCTTGGAAAAGTGATTGTCTTCTGCAAAGAAAATATTTAATCAGAGATTTATACCTTCACTAATGCTTTGCAAAGCTTGAATTTTCTTCCTTTTTTCACTAATTAGCAGTATTACAAAGCTCTGTTCTTTGTGTATACAGTTGATTCTGTTAGAGTATATTGCCTGGCTTCATTTGTGGACTGAACATCAATATTTTCATACCAAAATGAATCACAGAATAAGCTGTGTTGGAAGAGACCCAAAAGGATCACCGTGTCCAGCCCTTAGCCCTGCACAGGATACCCCAAGGATCACACCCTGTGCCTGAAAGCATTGTCCAAATGCTACTTGAACTCTGTCAGGCTTGGTGCTGTGGCCACTTCTGTGGGGAGCCTGCTCCAGTGTCCAAACACCCTCTGGGAGAAGAAGCTTTCCTGATGTTCAACCTAAACCTTTCCAGACACAATTTTAGGCCATTCCCTCCTGTTCTGTCACTGATCACCACAGAGAAGAGATCAGTGCCTACCCCTCCTATTTCTCTCCACAAGGAAGTTCTACACAGCAGTGAGGTGCCCCCTCAATCTAGTCTTCTCCAGGCTGAACAGGCCAGATGACCTCAGCTACTCCTCATATGGCTTCTCTTCAAGGCCCTTCACCAGCTTTGCTGCCCTCCTTTGAACGCTCTCTAAGAGCTTAATATCTTTTTTATATTGTGGCACCCAAAACTGTCCCCAACACTCAAGGTGCGGCCACCCCAGTGCAGAGCAGAGTGGGACAATCCCCTCCCTTTCTTGGCTGGTGATGTTTTCCATGATGCCCCCCAGGATATCGTTGGCCCTCCTGGCTGCCAGGGCACTGCTGACTCATGTTCAACTTGCCCTCAACCGTAACCCCCTGGTCCCTTTCCACAGCTCTGCTTTCCAACATCTGATTCCCCAGTCTGTCCATACATCCAGGGTTGTCCCATCCCAGGTGCAGAATCCTGCACTTGCCCTTGTTGAACTTATGTTTGTCATCGCCCACTTCTTTAACTTTTTGAGGTCTCTCTGTAGGGCCTTTCTGGGAGTTGACAGATCCTCCCAGTTTTGTGTCATCTGCAAACTCACTTAGTATCCCTTCCAGCCCTGCATTTTGAGTCATTTCTGAAGATGTTGAAGAACACAAGGTGGAGAATGGAGCCCTGTGGAACCCCACTAATGGCAGGAACCCAGTCCAATGTCACCCCTTTCACTATAACTCTTTGTGCCTGACCTGTGAGCCAGTTGCTATCCCATCACATGATGTGTTTATCCAGCTGTGTGTTGGATATTTTTTCCAGAAGGATCCTGTGAGAGACACTATCAAAAACTTTGCTGAAATCCAAAAAGATCACATCAACCAACTTCCCTTGATCAGCTAAGTGGGTTACCTTGTCATAAAGAGAAATCAGGTTTATTAAGCTGGACTTCCCTCTCATGAAGCTGTACTGGCTGTGTCCAATGACTGAGTTGTCTTTCAGGTGTTTTTCATCTGAATAATCATCATAACATTACAAGGCACTGAAGTGAGACTGAGACTTTCCACAAATACTGAAAATATTGCACGGTGGTCTGGACAGTGATTCATCTTCTGAACTTACCTACATATATTGTTCCTACTAACACCTTTTGGGATTGCTGATTGTATAGCACAGGGAATTCTTGGGAAGTAAAATATTATTCACTTCAAATTAAAAGAAGAAATGAGCCCTTACTGCAGAATAAATAAACCCAGGGCATGACAATTTTCAGGACAACCAATTTTAGAATATTTAAGATAACTACTATGATAAGGGTAATTCACTAAGGTTCTATACAAATGTGCAATTTTTTAGATCAATCTTCTAACATGGTGCTCTGTTTTACTGTCTGCTCAGTATTCTCCTATGTAAGACATGAATGTTTTCACTTTTATAAAAGGACATTGGAAACTTGTTCATTATTGAATTATTACAAGTTAAATAAAGAGCAAACTATGACACCTTAGAGAAGATTTCATTCTGGAAACTTATTAAAGTAACAAACCCAATATCTAAATGTCTTAATAACTGCAGATGATATCAGTTTTCATTGTGAAGCATTTCAGAGAATCTGATGGAAATGATAGTTCTTACTGCTCTCTGGTTAAATTTGCAGTTCTGTTAGACTATATTTAGATAAGTATTAAATTATGAGTTGTAATGCAGATCATGTGTCATGAGCTCCAGCAGTGTCATACCCTCAAATGGTAAAGTATAATATTTTGTAAAAACAAGTGGAAAATACAGATATATCATAATAAAAATAGATTATTTTTATGTCATATGCTATATACAAAGACAAATTAATTGGAGCGTCTCCACCACTCCATCAGCTTTTCAGATAAAGTAAAATAAGGGGCTTAATCTTTGTTTTTCAATCCTTAGTCCTTGGAGACAAAAATTATTAAATTTCCCTTTAATCAAAACTGTGTTGACCTATATATCATAGAAAACTGAAAGGGTGATTTTGCAAAATAATTATATATATAGACATACAGAAATATTTGTCTTATCGTCTTCATTTTAGTTTTAGCCATCCTGGAAGACTGAAATGAAGATATTCTCCATATAGGTGTATTTTGGTATCTTCAGATGGCATTTTCCAATATCTTGCCTCTTTTACTAGTTTTGCCACAGCAAATACATACTGTGTCACCTAGGTATGCATGTCCTTTGGCAGAACAGTCAATCATGTCAAGCAAGGCTATATTGCTGTTTTGCTGTAAAAGAAGAGAAATGGGACCATGTCCAGAGTCATCCCACTGTACAACACTTGTCTAAGATCTGATTTCTTCTACTTGAAAGGATTTCCTTCACGATGATGGAAGACCATGCAAGAGATTTGTCCTGCACATTTAACTCCTAGGTAATTAGAGATACAGATCTGTTTTTGTATGAGTACATATAATACAGATAAATCTAGATAAAACTATGTGATTCAAAGTAACTTCTACAGATAATTTCCTATCAGCAACACCATTCTTCCTCATAAATACTATCTTGCAATGAGAATAATTTTTTGAGCTTTAAAAAAAGGAATATGTATCTCCACCTCAATCCAAAGAATTATTTATTGCATGTTAGTTTAACAATGAAATTAAATACAGAGAAATATTACTTTCAATACCATAACTATAATAGTAGTCTGCTATTAAATTAGCATGAAATTGAATTGGCAGCTGGGCAGATATTAGACTATTTTTCAGACACATTTCTAGATGTTTTTTAACTGTCATGCTACCTACTACTGCTCTCAAATAAAATTCCACTTTGCTCTGATAGTTATAAAAAGGTTCTTAAAATTCCATGTAGAACTTGAAAGTACTTTAAGTAGGATTATATTGCTGATTAAACCCTTTGTCGGCCCTTTGCTGGGCTTACCTAAGAATTTCACATTTAACAAGTAAAGCTGAACATCAAAAGCTGATGTTCATTTCCTCTGTTCAGACAGTTAAATACCTGCCTTCCTTCTTTATTGCTATTTACCCATTGATGTTGGTTTTACTTTTACCAGACTGAAGTCTGGAGCAAAAATTTAAAGTATTCTGGCTTTTTTTTCTTTAGTATACCATGCACCACTAAGAGCAGAGATCTAAAAGTGTAAGTTAAACCCTTACTCCTGCCTTTGCTACTACTGAAGAGTCTCTTGCTGTGCACTCATGCCACCAGGGATATTTTGGTTAATTTGCAACTTTAGAATCTATTCTATTTTCATGTTACATTTTCACCAGCACACACAGCCATTCCCTTCTCCTCTCTTTCATTTCAATACTGCATAAATGAACAGCATCTTGTGTGAATATTGCCAAACCACTTTCACCTCCATTCAGGAAACAGGGATGGTTACTGCCATTTATTTCTCAGAATTACTTCCTGCTTTTGGCCATTGCTCACTACATTTAAATGCCACATCTGCTGAGAAGACATTAAGCATGCTCTAATGAGACACCCTTTTAAAAGAGATATACTAATTCTTTTTCTTTTTTTACCATGTAACTCTAAGAGTGCACTATCTGATTGTGTCAAAATTATATGCATACCGTTTTACCTCCATGGAAATCCCATAAAGCAAACAGGCTTTGTTAATCACTCCTGCAAATGGTTCCTGGCAGCAGTCTGGCTTTGCATTTGCAAAATGAGCCAGGTTTCTCTCTTCCAAAGAGCTGAATAGAAACTTTCATGGAAGGAGAACAGAAAAAAAATCTCAAACAGGTCTTCTATCTAGTGGTTGTCTGCTGCCTTTCAAAGATATAATTTCTTCCCTATATTTCCTCTCTTCTCTCACTGAAAATTGTATATTAAAATCAACATGAGGTCCTCTTCCCAATACCTCAACTCACTCCCCTCTGTACACTCATAATTTTATTTCGGAAAGGGGTAATTGTAGTTTTAGTTTATGCAGAAATTCTTAAAATTTGGGGAATAAATGACACAACACAGCCAACAAATTTTTTCAAAGGTCCATGTTCATTTTTTTAAACTGTCAAAGTGGGATATGCAATATGTTCATTCAAAGTAGAAAATATGTTTACTCAAGCATATTTGTGGTAACTGCTGCTCACATAAAAATAAACAAAAGAAAAAAGGTAAGGTGTTTTAGGTAAGTAAGCATGGCATGTGCATACATAAGTGCATTAATAAAAATATTGCAGTCCTCCACATCTACTGTCTTCTGTACCAAAGACTTTAAACTTTCTGGCTTAGGAGAGAAGCCAGTGTGTCAGAAGTAATTTGGATATTAACTTTTATATTGTTAATCACTTTTTCTTCTGATCCTAAGCCAATTCCATAGAATATAATCTCTTGGGTTATATCACTTGCCAAGTCGTTTTTTAAACAGATGTTACTTTTCTTGAATATTGATTATAATTAATATATTTACCTTGTCCACAAGGTAAATATATAAATAAATTATATATAAATAAATCCACATTGATTACATTTTTTCTTGTTTTGGTTTATCTGAAAGCTCACTTTTTTCTGTTTTAAACTGAAGAAATAGATTTTTTTTTTCAATAGCTTTAGCATAAACATTATAGAACAAGGGAATAGGAGTCACATATTTAATCTGGTATGAAACTGAAATCAACTGTTTTCTTAATATCATATTTGATAAAAGGTATCTAAGCCATAAAAGTATATTTAAGCATTTATCTGTCCTAAAGAAACATAGAATACCTTTGTTTCAGGACTCTGTGATAAAAAATTTCCCATCTAAGACCATATGATTGGAAAAATTCCATTTCCCACATTTTCAAGGCATCGCATTTCTTCAGTTCTGCTTCATGGTCAGATCCCAACTAGGATTGAATGCATTTAGTTAATCAACATTTATCTCTTTATGCTTATTAAAGATTGAACATCTATTTTACTGTCCTAAAGAAAAAATATTGTAAAATTCTGGTTAATGTTTCTCATTGTTTTGATAATTTTGTGGCTAATATTTACTTTTATTTATTTATCTTCATAGATATAGCTTTCTTGAAGAGTGAAAATCGTTGCATTTCTGCATCACCTATTTCTGTCATCACCTTCTTCACATCCCAATTTCACTACTCACTTTCTCACTGAAGACACATACTCACGCAGTGGAAACACAAATAAATGGAAAGGCATTGTAAGCAATAGGTTTCTGGTAGAGACGGGAGCATTAGAGAGAGTTAGAAGATGTCTGAGCTATTTAAAGTTCACTACAAGGAACACTAAAGAACATTTTCTCCTGCTGCCCTGCCTTTTGACTGTGACATTTCTTCTGTTTCATGTGTCTATGTGGATATGGGATCTGAAGCTCACTGCACTTAGTTGGAAATTTTCTAATAACTTTGCACTTCTTTGCTATTCCACTTCAGCTATAAATCTTTTCCCATGTAAGCCAGCTTGCTTTTGCCTTGAGCTACACCGTGCGGTGTCAACGTACCCTCTAGCTGTCTATGTGGTTTTAAATCTAGGACAAATTACTAACCCAGCAAACATTTTTGCAGCTGTTTAACATTTTGTGCTCCTGCTGAGGTTGGGTACTGGAGCCAAACCTGGCATGCGACATCACCTAGAGGACTGCTTGGGCATGCATTATTGCACCATAGGCCTGCACCTTGCATCCAGCCAGCCGACAGCTGGAGCGGTTTAAATCTCACCACCAGCCAGCTTTTGTGGTATTCCCCTCTCCTTGTTTTGCTTCAAGTTACAGACCCACCAGTGCAGCCAGAAGAAGAAAAGTGCTCAATTCAGTGTCTTTGCTAAATGTGCATCCATTAGTACTTAACTATTCCGAGAGTTTGAGGACCTGGCGTGCCAGAGGCATTGCCCCACGCCGCCCTCTGCTCCTGCCCAGCAGGTGAGAATGGGTGCGAGAAGCTGATTGTATGAAACCTTCAGTTGGCCCTTAAAAACAGAATTTTTGGGGTTTTTTTGGTCCCACATATCCTTCCTTATAAAAACTATTTTGCTTGACATTTTTAGTGGGGCTAACACATTTTACAGCAGCAGGTTTTTTTTGTTTGATTGATTGGGGTTTTTTGATAGCAAAGTAATAAAGATGTTAAGGAAATAAAAGAAAAAAATTTTAAAGAAAGATGTCAACCCTAAAGCTTCTGAAATTAGTCATTAAAGATAGGTCATATACAGTAAAAATTACAAGATATTTATCTTTTTTCCACTCAAATTAGCTTTGTTTTGTGGTTTGGGTTTTTTCTTTTTTCTCTTGTGTTTATGAGTTGCAAAGGCAGCTAAAACTGAAAAACAACAGCAAACTTTTCCCACCCTTGCTTCACAGTTTGCATAGATTTAGAATTTTTTTAATATTTACCCACATGGAAACATCTACCATCTGGTAAGCTTACTTTGGTCAGACGTTCTGCTCCCAGTAGTCAGGACATCTTGGAAAAATTCCTAGTTTTAGAAAAAAAAAACAAACCTTTGTCTGTGCCAGCATAGTTTGTGGGCCAGATGCTTATCTGAATTATACTGCTGTGAATAAGCACTTTCAATACTAATGAAAAAACAAAAGTTTTGTTGGGCTTTTCCTTCTTTATTTTCTCTTCTTCAATTTAATATAGTAATTTAATAGACCAAGATTATTAAAATAACCTCAAAAGTCTTTTAAGGGTAAAAGGATCTTTAATTAAACTTGGAGTAAGAAGTCAACAGCTTAAGGTTCCTTGTCTCTCACAAAAGGGAGTGCTACAGCGGATTTCCCAGGAATTTGAACTTTTGAATCTCAGGAATTCAGAACAGAGGGATTCTGTCCTCTTTCCTTACCTCAGTATGAGGTACCTTTCCTTACCTCAGTATGAGCTATAGAACAGTACATATTCCAAAGGATAAAATTAATAATTTCATAAATGGGGAGTACATGTACTAGAACTCTTATGGAAGCTTCTCCTGCTTGTCTCACTGTTCTAAAATACTGCATTTGCAGTAGCTTAAGTGTCTTCACTGCACTTGCATTAGTAGACTCAGTTTTCAGGTTTCAGTCTTTAATTACATAAAATTTAAAAATCAGGAATTATTTCTGCTCTTATTGTTTTCTTCAGTTCACTGCAGTTTTCAGACAAAGATGTGAAAGACACAAAGAAACAAAAAAGGTTTATAGCTTTCAGAAACATTGTTTATTTTTAATCTCTTTTGTTGGAAAACAGATATTTTTCCATATAGCACCGCAGAACAGAGCTAATATGTATTCCTAAATGCTAATGCAGCTGCTTTTTTTAGTTTTCTCTAGTGTCTAAGCAATCATTTTCTGTTATGAACCCAAGGTGATATTTTGTTATTTTGTGTGGTTTTTGGTTTGTTGTTTTTTTTTTTTTTCAGCTGTACTGGAATTCAGATGAAGACATCCTAATAACTTCTTCTAGAGGATTTTTTATTTTTTATTATTTTATTTTTAGAAAGAATAGGTACTGGCAAATTTAGCTTCTTTTTTTTTTTTTTCTCTCTCTCTTTTACTACTATAAAAGAAAGGATACAGCAAGAAGTGGGGCTAAATTTCTGAGCTCTGCTACACTTTTCTTTTGGAATATCCTACCACGATTTGGCAGTAAGCATGCAGGGTGGCACCCTGGATACCATCTAATCAGAAAAAGCAGGGAAATTGTTTTAGCTTAAACTATTTCTTGAGGCTAAAGATAGAAATTCCATAGTTACTGAAAAGGAATCAGATGTAAGAAGTGGACAGCTAGTAACAAAGCAAAGGATGACTCGAATGTTTCCAGTGCTCCCATCCCAAAATATTCTGTAACTAAAAATATTCCAAAAAATCCAAAGACCACTGAAATCAAAAGGAATGCATGTCTTCATTTCGAAAGGTTTGATCACATCCTAATTTAGAAATTATTTCTCATCATTCAACTAGTCTTAGTGAAGGCACTTTGAGACAATTGCCACGAAAACCAAGCACTGTTGGTATTGAAGTTTTTTAAGCTTTTTAATAAATTGTGTTCAGAGTTATGCAGATTTTAATTAAAATTTATTCCATTATTTCCACTACACTGAAAATAAGGGTTTAGTGGTGCTGCTCCTCTTCTGTCCTGCGTTTCCACCCACTCCATGTACTATGCTGGTACAAGTACCCAGTGAAACATATCGTGAATCAAATAGAGAAATATAATATGGACTATAATCAAGAAGGAAACAAAAACTGTGATGTTAGTTCAGTCACCATTGGGCCATATTTGCATTTGTACTGGCATAGTTGAGGGACTGGAGCTAACACGATGCAGTTAGATGGAAAGACACTGTGCAGTTAATGACTGAGCAGCTGTTTGCAGACACAGAGATATTTCTAAACTCTTTCCTGTAGTGTCTGTATTAGCACATACAATAATCTTCTTATTGTCTCAGATCTGAAGACTTTGAAATTATAAATGGAGAGAAATAAAAATTAATTAATCCAAGAAGATGAACTAAAGCAGAGAAATACTGAGTTACTAAGACCATAAAGTAAAATTACTTCAGAGCCACAAGATGGGCCCAGACCTCAATGTGTTCTCATTGTTTGGCTGCAAATATGTTGTTCTGATTTTAGTTCTTTGGCCTAATTTTGTGTAAAATAAAATCTCACAGCCATAAGAAAAGCCCTCTAAATATAATAATTGCCTATTAGATTATCTAACTCAAAAATCAATTCCTGTAAATAAATTCTGTGAAATTTAATTAATAATTCCTTTTACATTTTTGCTAAGTATTGTAATATATATAAAGATTTTCAACACTGTAAAGTCATACTGATTTAACTTCTCCTTAAAATCCATAAATAAGGCTTATTTGAATAACAGATATGTGTTTTAAGTCTTCATAGCCAAGGAGGTGAATGCTGTTGCTAGAAGACTGGTGGACAGCTGAGTATAAACTGAGAGGTTAAATAATAATAAAGAAATTATAAGAAAGCTAAAACCAGAAAACCTAGGAATAATTTTCTGGTTGCATTAAAAATCTTCAAATTAGAGCTGATATATCTGTCAATTCTTTTCCAAAATTCATAATGCATTTTTTAATACATGATAACAGCATAAATGTAATTAAATGTGCATGGCATGTCACTGATATTTGTCAGTAAAGTGCATGAAGTTGCAGGGAACAGGCACTGTTGCTACTGCAGAACCTCAGAGTTATCCCAGTGTTTTGATGTCTACCTTCAGCATATCTCACAGCTCCCACTGCTATGTGAAGGTTCCTACTTCACCCAAGACACCAAAGGGTTCAATCAGAAGACAACTGTGGAAGCAGAATTCATTGCCAGTAAACAAGTTTCACAGCAAGAGCATGCAAATTCAGGGCACTGTGGAAGGAATGTTTGTGAATAAAACAAGAGGAGTGTTTTTTTGGCATAGTTTTAAACCAAGGGATAGAAAACAGAAGTCTATTTGAATTGTCTTGTATAATTTTACAATGTAATTTCCACAATCACTTGATTTTTTTATTAAGATTGAAAAGGACATTTGGAGTTGCATGGTTTTGTAAAATAATATTTTTTTGTTTGCAAGATGAAAAGGATCTTTCAGCTTTTGAAATAATGATATTGGAAAAATTTTATTATAGTATGAGAGAGGAATTCTAAGGCTGGAAAGGATAAAACTACATCAATCCCTTCCATTTCATACAGGGTTGGACACATGACTTATGACCTTTAGTAAAGCATTTAAAAAAAAAAATGACAAGGGTGGAAAAAAGGGTTCTAGTGCAGCCAGGCCCACTGGGAAGTGAGAAGAGACAGAGATATTGGAGAATCATAGCATAGACCAATACTGGATGAATATTGGACGAAGATACAGGAGGGCAGGAGAAAATACAGAAAATAAAAATGAAGAATAAGAACCAATAAAATTTGTGCTCACATGAATAATTTTCCCAGAGCTGTCACTTTAAAAAGCCAACAATTCAGACAAAATTATATTTCCTGGGGGTTTTTTCTCTTTTGGTGTTTGGTTTGGTTTAGGGCTAGAATAGAAAATGATGAAGTTAGATTTGGAGATGCCAAATCTCTACTAGTATTAATTGCACATTTTCAACGTGAGGGCCGAGTTCTGAGTTTTGTTCATCTTGAAAGGCCTAAAGCTGAGTTTGGGTCAGAAGATATTTTCTATTGAAGTTGGTCTCTTTGGGTGTTATGAGCCTACTGTCCCTTTCTTAAATTAAGATTTCTTAGATATCTGTTTCAGATTAGTGTAACAATTTCACAAGTTTTTGGACTCGCAATATCTAATATTTGCACTGCTTCTGGTTTAAATTACAAGTTAAGAAAATTAAAGAGAAGGTAGTGGAAAAAAGAAAAGAAAAGGTAACACTTAATCATTTTCAAATGAATTCAACTTGGTTGTAGTTGCATAACTGGGAATAAGATATGGTAAATGTTGTAATTGTTTGCAATTGTTATCTTCAGGTGTATTGATGTTCAGTACCATTTTAGGCATTATTCGGTATTATTTGGTATTGGAGACATCTGAAATCCAAAATTAATCAATAGGGTAAAGGATGTTACCTTCCAAACAGCCTTCCAAAGTGACAACTGATGGTCAAATATTTATCAAAATAAAAATCAGTAATAGAAATCAGTGTTTCAGCAACCAAAGACAGAAGTATCTGGTTTAAGGTAATCAGTGTAGGTGCATCTATAGTCAGGACAGAGACAGGGGCTCTCCAGAGGGCAGCTCATTACATGCTAGGTTAAGTGCCAAAGAGAGGTGGTACCACTCAGGGTACTCCTGTCACAAGAGGATGTAACGGGAAGAGGATGACCAGCTTAGACAAGACTTTCAGTGCTAAGTGCACTGATGGAGAGACATGTATCCTATGGCTTTGTCTGTTAGTTCAATCTCCTCCTACACCTCCACCCCAAAGAGTATTCAGGCTGGTATTTCAAACTGAAGATGATTGTGTCTATACTTAATAAAAATAAAATTAAATTAATAAAATAAAAGAACTATTCTTACAACAACTTGTTATACTAATTTCAATTAATTAACAAAAACTTCAGGATCAATTTGAAAGGATTTCCATTCTACCATAACAGCTTGCAACTGGCTTTATTTCCCAGGCACTGATGTTTTGCTGTAATTAAATATCAATGTGTATATTTTCAACTTACACTAACTAATTAATGTTGGAAACATGTAATCATTTAGGTCGAAAAAGACCCTTAAGACCATGAAGTCCAACCATTAACCCAGCACTGCCAAGCACACCACTAAAGCACGTCCCTAAATGCTGCACCTACACATTTAAATACCTGCACAGGTGGTGACTTGACTACTTCCCTGGGAAACTTCTTCCAGCTTGACAGACCTTTAAATAAAGAAATATTTCCTATGTTATTGAAGATAATTTTGTTCATAACATCCTTCCACGGTCTAAGAATTGCTTAAACTAGTAAACAAGCTTGCTTCAGAAAAAAAGAAAAAAAAATTTGCAATGTTCTCACAAACTAAACAACACGTTTAAGATATATCTTAGCATTATTGAGTTAATTATATTAATCAGTGGTACAACCTGTGGGTCAGAGGTTTATGTACTAATTGTGAATATCAAGTTCTTAAATGCATAAAAGCTTGATTACAAGGTGGTTAAAGTATTCTATGTGGAAAACGACAGTGTCTAATTCCAGCAATACACGACTCTCAATGACAGGATCTGACCCTTTCACAGTTCACTTACAGGTGCCTTGCCCAAATTCTCATTAGGCGAGCCCAATGATCTTTACAGAGTGTATGCTGGACTCTGAAGTGGCTAATAGGGGAGGAAATTATTCACAATACTGCGCTAAATGTCAGTTATTTGATTTTATCCCCTCTGCCCCACCCCCTGCTTTGTTTGTTATCTGGAATAAGGGTACCACCTACTGGCCATCAGGTTTTTTGTGAAATTATCTGAACATATCTTTGTCTTCTGCTCAGTGGCACTTATTCTTACCCTGTTGATTAAAATAACTTAATTTCCCATCATTTTGTACCATTCTGGGCATGTGGATTTGAACAAATATTCTTTTTGCTTTTATATATATATATAAATAAAAATTAAAAAATTTATATGCAGGAGGTCAACTGTTCTTGCTTTAGTGTATAGTTTTATAGTGCAGGCAGTCATATATAAAGGAACTGCTGGATTTCTTTAGTATGAGGCAGCAACAGTCTCCAGAATCACATGCTTTCCTACGAAAAAAATGTAAAAAGATATGCTCTTACATCTCTCTCTCTTTTAAGGATATAGGAGATAATAAAATCTTCTTGCACATGATTTTCAGCCCAGGGGTCTGACCCCATTAGGCACATTTTCTGCCTCTGAAGACTTCATTTCCTGCCAGCATCTGAAGCAGAAAAGAGAGGAGAAAGAGGTGGAGCTCTATTTAGGAGCAGCAAGGGTCCACAGATAGACAATGACATCCTGAGCATGTCAAGAGCAGGGTGATCTCGGCTGGGTCAGGAGAAACTCTGCAGTCACTCTTCTCACTCAGCACATCCACACTACTCATGAAAAACCACTGATCTTTTCCAGTCTCACATCTTAGGCCAAATTTCTGTAAGTTCCCTTTTACATGCCTTAGTCCAGGCCACCCAGAATTTGGGGCATCGTGCTAGTGTTTGTAGGGTTTTATTTTCAATAAAACTTGTGGACTGCTAGGTGTGTTTACTAATTTTGTGACCTTAAGCAGGGGAAAACGAAACCTTTGCTTTAAAATAAGACAAATGAAATCAGCTTTGTAGCAGTGACAAAGGAGACTGCAGACTAATTGTGCACTCCCTTCAGGTGAAGAACAGAATGGAAGGTGTCATGTCTTTTCTCGAATAAATTCTTATTGTGGTGAAGGCTGTGTATGAAACTGCTTTTGATGCTGGACGCAGTACAGAAGTTTTGGGGTGTATCAGTCATATCCAACACAAATGGCCTGGCTTTCCTCATAACAGCTCAATCAGTGCTACAGCTTATATTTGTGATCAAAACAATACTCATGATACATTGATGTCATAGGTATTGATGAACAGTGTCTGCACAGCACCAAGGCCACCTCTGCTTCTCACTCTACACTGAATGATTAGGTTGGAGGTATGAAATAGTGAAAGAAGGAAAGGCAGACAGCCCAAACTAACCAAAGAGATATTCCATGCCATATAGCATCATGGTCAGTCAAAAAACAAAAAGGGGGGAAAAGGGGAATTGGTTGGACATTGGGAAGTAGTGAGTGATTGCCTTTGCATCATTTGTTTTGTTTGCTTTCTCTCTTCTTCTGTTTATCCTTCATTCATTTTTTTTTTAATTAATGGTTAGACACACAGATTTTTTTCTGTTTTGTTTTAATGTTCCTTTTTTGTTGCCCCATCCCACTTCAGTGGGGAATGAATGAGGGCTGTTTGGTGCTTAGCTGCCTACCAATGTTAAACCATAACACATGGAGAGAACTGAAAAAGCCAGGTGATAATTTTAGAAGTATTGTGGGGCCCAGGAATCTCTTAGAGAAAGAAAGCATTTCTGTGGTGCAAGAGAGCTTAAGGTAATGGACCAATGTAATGCAGCCATGTTACGATAGTTTTATAAACGAAAGAGAAGGACTTGTTGAAATGTAGATTATTTGTAAAAAAGCCCCTCACTTAAACAAAGATGCTGTTTTTCACTCCCTAAAAGTTAACATAGGTTGAAAACAAAAATTAAATCTACACTGATTAAAAATATCAAGAATGGACTCATGTTGCAAGACACAATTTACTTGTGACACTCATCATCAAGTGATTGAAAAAGAATGAACAGCTCCTTACAAAACTGGCAATATCAATTATAACAAAGCCATTCAAAATTACTATAAGTATGATAGATGTCATCTTGTGTTCATAAATACCTGTAGCATTAAAATGGTACAGTCTTCTGAGTCATTTTAGCTGCACTTTCCTCTGGGTTTCCCATTTTTTATTCAGCAATATGGCTTAAACATGAACTTGTGCTCCCAGCAAATTGGAATCCTTGTCCCACATGCTTAATTGCACTATGAAAATGATACCTGTTTGATATAGTACAATTAAATTATTCTGGTCCTGTGCTTCAAAATTAAATTGAAATTACAAAAAATAAATTCGTAAAAATTCCCACTTTAATCTATACAAAATAATTATTTTACAGAAATACAGTCCCAATTTTTTAAAGTTATATCTGACTGTTGCATCCCAGGTTGCATTCAGATTAGAGTTTTATAATGTTAATTAGCCGGTTCTATGTACCCCCGTGTTTCTCCCCGTGATGGTTCGCTCCAGGCTGCCTGCCACTGGAGCTTCCCCACGTCACTCCTGTAACTACCCCCTGTTTGTTCCTGAGACTTCCTTGTCAGTCACCACATCCCCGCATCCCTGTTCGTCCTGGGGCCCTGTGTCCACCCCTGTCGTGTTCCCGTTGGTCGCTGTCACCACCACGTTGCCTGTCCCCATTGGGCCAGACGGCTTCCGCCCCCCTCGGCCCACCCTCTATAAAATCCATCCATTGCCATTTTGCCCATGCGGCGCTAGGGAGCGGCCGCTGTTCTCCATCGCAGCTCCACGCGTCAATAAAAGCTCTCCAGCCAACCACAAGGACAAGGTGCACCTTCCTTTGCCTCTTTGTCTCATCCCAGCGCCGGCCACAGAGCGCGGCCAGCCCCACCCCGATGTGCTGAATCCCACAGCGCCCGGGCCGCGCGGCAGCCCCGGTCCCGCCAAGAAACAGCGCCTTTAGCCGGGCTCTCCAGAGCTGCCCGGGACCCGGGAAAACAACGCAATACCGCATCTGACTCCATCCAGAATGTCTCAGGTAGGAGAAGAGCTGCAGATATTGAACCATGATTAGCAGGTAGTCCCTATTCAAGAGAAGGGCAGCAGCCAGGTATCTGCAAGCACTGGGTGCAGCTATGCATTGTGTCATCCTGAACACAACCTCACTGGAAATAGCAGACATGACAAAGCAACCCTCTCCCACCACGTATGCATGGCAACCACTGTGAACATATGCCACATTCAACGCTTTTTCCTGATACCACTGTTGAGATCTCTTTCTTCTTGGCATGCTGGAAGGGCTCAGCAACTCTGCACCATCAAAGATCTTCCCTGCCAGCTGCATTCCCTCTGGCTTTCTAAAGATCCTTCTATCAGGTATATGAAAGGCCGTTGTTACAATGCCAATGCCACAGTTATGTCCACAGTGTGCCATTAGGGCTGGTTAAAATGTGATGGGGAAACTTTTTCCCATTTTAAAAAATGATGGTTATCTGGCCTGGCACACTCCTGTGGACTGGCTGATCTTGCCAAAAGTCCAGAAGAAACTAGCAGACAGGCTGACCCTTGGCTGTGATCATGTCACTGAGCTCAGCAAGATTTAATTCCCTGGAAAGCTTTTGCTGACTTGCTGGTAGCCAAGACTGCGTAAGACACCTGTCTTTAAGTCTGCTTAGGTCCTTCTGCTGCAAATTCCCCAACATCTGGTGGTAGGTGGCGTATCTCAATTCCCCAAAAAATTGTCCAGTGGACATTTGGGATGCCTGAGTATTTAGGTTGTGAGCCTAGCAGGTGGCAAAAAAATAGGGGAGACACTGAGGATCCCGGCAAACATCTCTAGAGCAGAATATTTAATTCTAATGTAAAACAACTACTAACCTACTTGTTTGGTTCTTTTTAAACCCTATATTTTTCTAGAAAGATTTTTTTAACAGATATGTATTTTATTTCCAATTTTGTTGCACCCACAAAATTTAACAACATTTAGTAGTGACAGCACAGAAAGAACATGGTGACCACAGAGAGAACACAGATACTATCAGCATATATCAGCGAACTCTGGTAACCTGTGAATTTTCAATGCAGTTTAAAATGAAATTTAGCTCCCAAAGTGCATAGGCAATAAGATTACAACTTTTCCCCTAAGATTTTAATCAAAAATTTGTGGGGAAAAAAAGCCCTAATAGCATAAATAAAGTAATCATGCTAACAATTTTTTTGAAAGAGAACAAAATTAAATTTTATCAATACCTAAAAAATATACAGCAGTAGCGTATAGTTTGTATGATAAATCTTGCTTGATATTTAGAAAAATATTTTGAGTAATTTTATATCACCATATGGAAAATTCTGTCTTGAATTACCGATCAGATATATTAGGAAGTACTGAAGTGTGTATTTAGTTTTAAGAATATCCTTGGGACCCTTAAAAGTAAATAACTGAAGCAAATAAACTGAATAGAGAAATGTGAAAATTACATGGTTTAAAGCGATTCGGTGCTCTAAATCCTCAAGAGCCCATCTAAGACAATTAGACTAGGAAACTAAAACTTCTCAATTATCAAGACAAGTTAACCATCAAAATCTTTTGTTTTTCTCTTTACTTCCACCAGATGGTGGTATATTGCAAAAAAAAAAAAAAAAAAACCAACTCGAGGATTAATTTCCTTTCAAAGCTTAAAAGCAAGGGAAAATCATCAGTTAAAAAGAACACATTGAAACTCTATGAGATAATACAGATTTTACAGTAACAAAATCCTAATTTTTTAAAGCTATATCTGACCCCATCCAGATTTTTGTAGGTGGGAGGAGTATGACATTTCTTCTAGTCTCTTCTTTATTATTTAAGCTGTCAGACAGCTTTATTTTCAATAGATGGAGTAGGAGAGATAGTTATTCACAGTTATTATATTTTAAACAAATCTTTTAATGTTTTTCTATTCCACTTCAGCAGTGATTCCTCACCACACTCTTTTCATCCATTTTTTCCTAGAAGAATTTGCTAATTGCATTTTGCTCTCTGTCTCACCTGCAATACCATTGCACCTTTCTGGTGGATTAAATGCAAGGCCCTGGGCGCTCCAAAGCAAATACTTAAACCTTAGTAAGATATCATGAGCAACTCTTGAATGTTCCAAACACTTTGAAATCAGGTCAAGGAAGATTTAACTTTGGCTTAAAGATTGTCCTTGGCTTCAGCACAAGAAGATTCCCACTGATTCTGAAACCATTGCTTCAGCTTACAGATGGGCGTGTGCGTAAAGCCACATCAGCATTCCTACTACCTCCTCCAAGTGAGTAACTCTGTAGAAACACTGGATTTTGAAGTCCTTACAGGGCTTCAGGAATGCATTTGCCACGCAAGTGCCATGGATATTGGTGGCAGGGAGTGATGTGACCTGTGATGTTTCAAGATTTATTATACTCTTAATTAATACTCTTACACTTCTTCTCCAAGTATTGTGGTATTGCATTAAAATATATATATATGTAGACATTTAAGCTCTTACAAGCAAAGAAAAAATGCTAAAGGTTAAAAACTTTTTTATTTGCTTCTGAGAATAGAGAAATGTTTTCTTCTATTGAGAAACTGTTATTTCAGCATCTGAGCTGAATGGAACTGTTACTGGTTTTAACAAAGGAAAAACTTAAAAGGCAAAATATAATGCTGTTGTCTGTGCTTTATTCACTGTGTCTCTCCAGGCAGTGCCTTGATATTCATTCATGAGCAAAAGGGTTCCATTTGCTAATCCTTAAGTTCCAGAGGCTGAGCTTGGAGCCTCTGGGAATATGATGTTCAACACAAGTCCTGACACTCCACCCTAAGTTGTGTGGATTTGAAAAGCAGGCTTCAAGCCTCGAGCAGGACTGTTTTCTAATTATCATCTGTTCATGTGAAAGTCAAAGTCTAAGAAGCTAAATGTAATTAAAACAGTTATTCTACCCCTTGGTACCAAGCATGAAGTAGCCCAAATTCCCAGCTCTGTCATCCATACTCTGCCAAGTTATTCTCCACCGTGTTGACTGCTGCCTCCTCATCTATGTGCTCACCAATAATGCAGAAATTCATAAGACCACTGATTATGAGCAACAGCTATTCATTTAGTCTCTTTACTTTGCATTACAAATTGTCTGTTATGCCATGGTATGGCTGAACTCATAGCATTCTCTACAAAACTTCTTGTATTGCCACTCTTCTCCTCAAGTCTACTGTAGAAACTAATCTACCCCACCCAAAAAGAAGATTAAGGGAAAATACATGGGTTTTTTTCTTTTAAAATCAAGTGTTCCTCACAGCTTGGGTCATAGAAAATTTAAATTAACTCACAGCTTTATTTACACCTGAAATGAGGTCAAAAACCTTGTTAAAGCAGGGAATTTAATCAAAAAATGATGAAAATTTTTCAAGAGGGAATTTGCAGTTTATGCACTGCTTTGATTTGTAACTGGTCCATTTGAAATAGTTTGAGTAAAGAGCAGCATGAAGAAGGTACAACGTTCTAAAAGGCAGTCGTAATTGCTGTAGTACAAACCAGACATGCAGACCTATTAGTAACTATAGAAAAATTTATTTCCTACTTTACAACAGGTCAAACAGTGTCTTGCAACAATAAACTCTAAGACTATGCTGCTTACAAAGTTGCTGTAAAAGAAGAAAAAGGGCACTACTCTGACAGTCTATCTCTCTTTCTTTCCTTCTTGTCTTCTCCTTCTCTCCAGGCTATTCACCAACTCACCACTTGCCCCTTTTTTTATGTTAAAGATTTAAAGGAGGAGTGCACATCTGATAAACAGTATATTGCAAAAATTTCAGTCCCCAGTTCCAGAATTACATCAAATCCTGAATTTTCTATTGATAGTATATAAAATCTGATCAAAAAATCAACAGTAATCACAAATCTTACTGGAAGGAAAATTGTGATTGCCAGCCCAAATGTTATGTGGGGAAAAACATGGCATCTTTCTCTCTGTCTCTGTTTTCTTCATGTAGTAGTGACCAAATAGTGACCATTTACTCCACTTTTTGTTTGAGTTTCTTTTGTTGCTTTACCCAATCATCATTTCCAGCTTACAGAAGGCTACCCTCCTATCACTTTTGCAACTCTGAGGGTTATAATACATCTATACATATATATAATACATCTTCTGCTGCCGTAGAAAACTGAAGCTTCTCTATCACCAAATAATTTCCTCTTCTCTCACTTCAAATGGTGTGTGTTCAGTTCAGAACTAGTGTAACCGAACAGGACACAAAATTGATTTTCTAAATGTTGGAAGGTGACCATCAAGCATACAGTTGTGCAACTCACAACCAAACCAGACAATATGAGCTATGGGTCATTGTTTTGGCCAGATCTAATGACACAAGCAAGGATTATGAAATAGTAACTTTTTTTAGCTTTTTTTTTTTTTTTTTTTTTTTTTTTTTTACTCAAAACAAGCATAAATATTCCTTTTTCTGGCCATGAAAATCAAGTAACATCCCTACAAAGCTCTTATTTTGATGAGATGCTGAGATGCATCCTAAGAGAGATAAGGCAAGAGAGCAGTGTCTCCATATACAATATTGTGTGCTTGTGTATATCAAATGAATGAATATCATAGAATGGTTTGTGTTGGAAGGGCCCTTAAAGGGCACCCAGTTACAACTGTCCCTGCCATGGACAGGGACATCTTCCACTAGACCTCAATGCTCAGCCTGGCCTTGAACCCTTACAAGGATGGAGCACACACAGCTTCTCTGGGCCATCTGTTCCAATGTCGCCCCATCCTCACAATAACGAATTTATTCCTGTGTGTATGTGTACCTATATATAAGCAAAAGAAATATTGGCCATTTATTTGACTTTTTCCCTGTTTACCCAAACTGTTTCAACTGGTTGTACAAAGCTAGACTGTTTAAATAACATTTAGCTTTATATATTATCAATCTCAAGGACTACCTGTAATGGTGAATTTGAGCAATCCTTTCTTATTCACACCTGTTGCCAAAGGGGCAGATTCACTCCTAGCAGAAAAGCACTGAAGTGTTTAAGTGAACAGAAATCAGGTTTTTAATCACCATGCTACAGATATTTTAACACTCTCTCTATCTAAATACAGACTTACCACAGTACACGTCAGCTCCTTTCACATCAAGATATGCCTTGGAGAGTGTTGCAAATAGTACATTATGTTTCTTCACACACTACTGAAAGCTGCTAATAAGGCATCAAAAATCTTTTAGCACAGCATTACTTCTTATGCCTTCTGCCTTGTTGAATGTTCAGAAGAGATCTTATTTATAATCTCTACATCCATCCATTTCACAGAAACATGGATTTCAGGTCCAGGTCAGTGTACCATGCATTGAAGTAAAATGTTTGATTTGCCACAGCTACACTAGATACATGAAGGAAATCTAATTTTTAAAAGACCAGTTCCAGATTACTTTCTTTATGAGAATATAAATTTCTGGAGTTTATCTCTGAACTTTTTTCTGAGAAAACAATCTGAAAAAAGCTACCTAAAAATGTAGGTTTCTTGTTACATTTCAATACTGAAATGAGCTTCTGCTTTATGATAAAACCTTCACTTTAGACCTAAGTTTTACTCTGTTCTTTTTTTCATCTCCCCTAAAATGATGGTCTTCTTGTATGCACATTGGGATGACTTCTAATTCTGAGACCAGTGTGACAAAATAGCATTAACTTGCTTGAGACATGGATTCAAACAACAAAGTTTCTCAAACCTGTGCAGATTGGTGTAGATTATCCCAAGCTATGAACAACAATTTGTATTTCTGTCTTGTACTGACAGTCCAGGCTTACTGAATGATTCAACTGACCCTGATTTGTGTATTTCTTGACCCTTGTCATGCATTCCCTCCTCTTCCTTATCAGCTTTCTTTAGTTGTTCCAGTTTCTGCTTAAAAGTTTCAATTTTAAACATCTCAGCTCAAATCTGTTTTTCTTGATTCAAGGGAAGTACTGGGAATGCCAGACAGATAATTGCCCTTCCCATACACTGATGGGAACTCACCTACTTTTTCAGAATACGCATCTTCTAGTTTATGCTAACCTACCTACACTTTAATTCTTAACCAACACTTCAAAAGCAAGACAACTCAGTATTATATTCCCTTTCCTCTTTTTCCCTGACTTTCCCCTCCCTTTTTTCCTCCCTCCAAATACATACAATCCATGCCTCAGCCAGCTATGACAATCTTTGGTTGGAGCCAGACAGAAGGAATATCCAGTTAACATCTTTGCATGTTTTTTCATTAAGTCCCCTACATATCTGCATTTTGCTTCCCATTTGTCTGTTCCCTTACAGCACCTTTCAGTTCAATGCTGTAATACAGGAACCCAAAACCACAGAGGTAAAGTGGAGGGGAATGGGATATTTATTAAAAAAAACCCAAATTTTAACTTTCATAACTCCCTCATTCTAATAGTAACTCTTCACTATAAAAAAAAAAAAAATTGAAAAATCTGCCATCAGTCCATCAGTAAATAAACTTTTGAGGAGAATGGAAGTATTTGCCAAGGATTTCATCTTCAAAACAGCTGCAGTTTCAGCACTTCAGTGCCTTTGCATATTAAAGGCAATAATTTAGAAATTTGTGTTATTGTTGTTTATTTCTGGAGCAATCAGATGTAGAATACTATAAGACCATGGTACTATAGTATTCTGCAGTTACATATTCCTTGAAGTTATACTTTATATCCTACAAAATTCAGAACAATTTGAATAAACCCTTCATTGGTGGGTATATAAACATATAACTTTGCTCTGTGTGGCATTATTTTTTGATCCCTTCTTTTAAACAGAACAAAAGGCAAGTTGTCTTTTCCAAACAGCTCTTTATTTAAAAGATCATTAAATAAGATACCAAAACACGACAACTTCTACAGTATATGATTATACTACTGCCTTAAGGATTTGGTAGTACACAAAAGTAATCAAGAGATTTTATTCATGAAAGACTTATTGAATAAACTATTTCTAAGATCTCTGTATCTGTTAAAAAGTAGGAAATATTTTAATATTTTTTCTTTTAGGACAAAAATGATTGGGCTTTAAGCATAGAGTTTATTCATCAAAAAAAATTGTCTTTTTGAAACTGAATAAAAGGCTTTAAAATATTAGATTAGAGGAACAGTTGTTTTAAAATACATATAAACAACAGATTT